>NW_024065081.1:72495-207145 GCF_009727055.1 Benincasa hispida
GAAATGGGAAGTGATTTTAGTGGAATTCTATGTATTCATGTAGCTGTCTCCTAATCATCTGACTGGCTCATTCCAGTTTCCTGTTTTCTCTCAACTATTCTAAGTTGCTGTTTTTTTGTTGTGGGATTAATTAGAATGGATTCGAATTGCAGGTAATGGTCCTTCACTCCTATTTGCTTGTGAAGCAATGACTGTCACTTTTTTCAGGGATTAACTCTTGCAAATTATGTCTTACATGTGCCAAAGAATGTCTTACATACTTTGATTATCGATATAAGCAAAATAACACTAAAAGTATTTGAAACCCTTCGTATGAGTTGTCTTGTCTTGCACCCAGATAGCTACTTTTGTTTCAGGACTTGAGCTCGAGGAAGACGATTGGCACTGTCCGATATATGACAGAGGCCTATATTTTTCTGTCAGATGCTTCTTCCAGAAGCTTCGTTTAGGACTAGTCTTTTATCTTCATTTACTATATCTGAAACAAATTATTTATTGTGCATTTTCGTCTTGTGTGACATCTGTATTTTTCAATATATGCGATTATTGTTTCCTCATATTATTCCATAATGTGAATGTTCCTTCATTATCTTGTGATGTCTTGTATACGTGCTAAACACTCTCGCGTGTCGTTTGTTTTCTAGCCCTATAAACCTACCCAGTCGTTTCACCTGGTCACACAGTGATGTTTGGGGTCCCTCAAGCATCTTACCTTGTCTTTGGTAAACGGTGGTTGTAACTTTCATCGATGACCATACCCGACTTACATGGGTATATTCTCCTTGCTGAATCCAAGGTTTTATCTACCTTCAATAACAGTTCTATACCACTGTATTAACATAGTTCAACACAAAGATTGCCAATTCTTCGGATGACAGAATGGTCGTGAGTCTGTCAACCACACCTTCCAGGAATTCCTAGTGTCAAAAAGGGAACATCCATCAAAACTCGTGTGCATATACTCCACAACAAAGAATGGGTGCTCTGAACGGAAAATCGCCATCTCATTGAAGTTGCTCGTTCCTTGATATTCCAGCGTCTCTCCCTTCGTACCTGTGGGGAGATGCGGTTCTTACCTCACTCTACTCTAATTAATAGAATTGCCTTCACGGAGTTCTAAAGTTTCAAAACCCTCTTGAGTGCTTCAAAGAGTCCTATCAGTCTACCGTTTCTATTCCCGAGGTTCCTTCTTCGTGTTGTTTGGGTGTACACCTTTGTTTCATACTCATGGTTCCACACCGGACTAATTTGCTCCACGAGCTAAAACATGTGTGTTTGTCGGTATCCCTTCATTCGGCGAGGCTATAAATGTCTTTCATCCATCTTCCAGAAAATATTTTGTCACTATGGATGTCACGTTCCTTTGAGAATAAACCGTTCTTTCCCGTTTAGTCATCTTCAGGTGGAGACTCACGAATAGAGAGATCTAACAGTTCACGTACTTCTGTACCATTAGCCTCATTCTTGAGCCTAGTCCTAATATTTCCTGAACCTGAGCCTAGCTCCAATGTTCCTAGACTAGTCTACCTAGTCTTGAACTAATTTTTGCTCCTTGTTGTTCCCGTGTGTCGGTTCTTCCTACTAGACAAGTGCCCTCTGGATAAATATAATATAGGAAGAATCTCAAAAAGAAAATTTCAAGAAACCTCTGGTCTGGTTCCATCGGACAAGTGTCCAAGCGTCAGAACCAGCTCAGGTTCAAGATCCCGTTGTTTCAGAGGAGAGTCTTGAAAAAAAGTCTGAGAACATAGAAAATGATGAAATGAGCTACAGAGAAGGTTGAAACTTCAAGGAGTAATGAGATGCTGAAAGATCCTCAAGAAGATGCAGAATTGTCTCAAACGATACTGTCTGTAATGAGGGGACAGACGAAAACACTCTAGATATGCAAATTGCTCTGAGAAAGGAACCAGGTCATGTACAAAATACCCTTTGCATAGTTTTCTGACTTATAGTAACTTATCTCCTGGTTTTAAGGCTTTTACTACTCAGCTGGATGCTCTAGCAATACCTACCAGTGTACATGCGGCCATGGAAGTTCCCGAGTGGAAAGCAGCAGTAATGGAGAAATGAGAGCTCTTGAGGCAAATAAGACTTGGGAAGTTAGTAGCTCTCCCTAGAGGTCACAAAACAGTTGGTTGCAAATGGTGTTCACAGTGAAATATAAGTTTGACGGAAACACTCGAGAGGTATAAAGCCAAGTTAGTTTGCTAAAGGTTCACTCAAACGTATGGATTGATTATTCAGAAACTTTTTCCCCAATGGCTAAATTAAACACGATTCGTGTTCTTCTGTCTGTCGCCTGAATAAAGATTGGTCCTTACATCAACTAGATGTAAAGAACGCATTCCTAAATGGTGAGTTGGAAGAGGAAGTTTATATCAGTCCACCTCTAGGTTTCGAAGCTAAGTTTGGGAATCATGTTTGCAAACTCAGGAAGTCTTTATATGGGTTGAAGCAGTCCCCTAGGGCATGGTTTGACAGGTTCACCGTGTTTGTTAAGTCCCAAGGGTTTGTTCAGGGGCATTCTGATCATACCTTGTTTACCAAAAATCACCCTTAGGAAAGATTGTTGTGTTGGTAGTGTATGTTGATGACATTATCCTATCAGGGGATGACACGGTAGAAATTGCTAAGCTAAAACAAAGGATGGCAAGTGAATTTGAAAATCAAGGATCTTGGTAGTTTAAGGTATTTTCTAGGGATGGAAGTGGCAAGATCAAAAGCAGGAATATCTGTATCTCAGAGAAGTACACTTTGGACTTGTTAAAGGAAACAAGAATGACTGGATGCAAACCTATTGACACTCCTATATTGAGGTCAATAGCAAACTGAAAAGTATTTCGGAAGGAGTTCCTGTGAATAAGGAGAGGTATCAACGCTTAGTAGGAAAACTGATTTACTTGTCTCATACTAGGCCCGACATCTCCTATGTTGTGAGTGTAGTAAGTCAGTTCATGCAGAGTCCATATGAGGAGCACGTGGAAGTTGTGACTCGAATTTTGAGATATCTAAAGTCCACCCCTGGGAAGGGCTTGGTGTTCAGGAAACATGACACACGGAGCATCGAGGCATATACTGACTCAGATTGGGCCGCATCTGTGATTGATAGAAGGTCAACCTCAGGATACTGTACTTTTGTATGGGGAAATTTGGTAACTTGGCGGAGTAAAAAACAGGGTGTAATGGCCAGAAGTAGTGTTGAGGCAGAGTATAGAGCTATGAATCTGGGAGTGTGTGAAGAAATCTGGTTGCAGAAAGTTTTATCTGATCTTCACGAGAGTAGTCCGGGGCCCATGAAGCTGTATTGTGATAATAAGGCTGCCATCAGTATTGCGAATAATCCCGTGCAACATGATAGAACCAGACATGTGGAAATTGACAGGCACTTTATTAAAGAAAAGTTAGACCGCGGAGCTATTTGTATTCCCTATGTACCTTCAGTCCAACAGATTGCAGATGTTTTTACGAAAGGGTTATCAAGACAGACGTTTGAAGCTTGTATTAGCAAGTTGGGTCTTGCCGATATCTATGCCCCAACTTGAGGGGGAGTGTTGAAATACGTTGAATTAGTCCTAAGGGCATTTTTGTAATTTTTGCTATATTTGCTAAATTAGGGTTTCACTTCATTCTATTTATATCTGAGATTGGGTCTATTGTAAGTATGACATTAAATAATAGGTCTTTTTTCTATCGTGGTTTTTCTTCCCTGAATTAGGATTTTCCACGTAAACTCCTTGTGTCGTCTTCTTTTCTTCTATTTCAATAGATACAATCAGACAAACTATCAAGTAGAACCAACACAGGAAAAAACGAACATATTGCACATCTATTCCATAGAAGACAAAAATTAACTCTATCAATGGATCCTGAGAATGATCCACTGCAGCAGATTCTAAAACTACGTGTATTTTTCTCAGATCTACAAAACTATTACAGGACTAACTGTAAAAGCCTAAAATATGACTTAAACAGACGGGTATAAGAAATTACAGTCCATCTAATATCATACAAATGTATCGTCTAGATTTTCGATAAGATGCATGAAATAGCATTGTCACGGAAAGTAAGGAGGAAGGAGTAGGCATTGTCCATGGTGCATCATTGAACAGTACACGTACCCATGGCTATAGCTTTCTCCAAACACTCATAAGTACACTGGACTAAACGTCGGGACTCTTCATCAACTTCTCCTACAAAATATGTCTCATTGAGATCACCTGTATTTCAAAATTCAAGTCAGCAAACAGCAGATAAAAGTAGTTCTTTGGGTCAATTAAAATTGAAGATTACACTTCTTACCATGATACCCTTTATAGTACACAGTCACATCAATATTTACAATATCGCCATCCTCTAATTTCCTGAAACAATTAGAGCAAATGTTTACAAACGTCAACCTCATAAAATAATCAATGTATTTAAACTTATTTCAAATTCAATGCATGAAATAACAGACTCAACAACAGGAGATGTACCACATCCACATGAATGAGGGACTAAAACACCTACCTTGCATCAGGAATGCCATGACAAATCACTTCATTAACAGAACTGCAAAGATAGACAAACTAAAATTTCAAAAAATGCACCTGAAAATAAAATTTATGAAAATTGTACAAAAATTAGTGCATACGTGCAGCAAGACTTGGGAAAGAAATGGTAATTGAGTGGAGATGGATATCCACCTGAAACAATGTATGGAAAAAAATTAGTAACCATGGTTCCCATGCAAATAAACTTTCCCCCCATCTAAATTGAATAGTAGATAACCTATTTTGGTAAAATTAAATCTCACAATAAATTGGCACTTTGAAAGATCAAAAGGTAATAAAACAAAATAAGAGAGTTGAAATAAAAGCAAAAGAGAAGAAGAAACCAAAATAAATATTTGACAAACGAAGCAACAACATGAAAATTATCCCTTTCCCAACCGGTGGAAAGAAAGAAAATAGCTGCTCTCCAGTCATGGGAACTCCTAAAGATTAATGCTTGAATTATTATTATTCGGAAAGAGAATCAAGCAAGAGTTGCAAGAGGCACCACTAGAAATAGTGAACAGTTTTTTTTTTCTTTTTTTTCAAGTAATCGAGCTCCACATCAATTCACATGCACCTCAACTAATAATTTCATGAAACAACCACCTAAACCAAATCCAAAGGAAATTTGGTGTATAATAATAATTTGCAGAGTAAACATGTCTGTTATTTCTAATACCTGCAGCAATTGTTGCTTCATGAACCACACGGTCAATTTCATCAGTAGTTATACCCGGCCGAATCACTCTGGCGGCTGCATCTAGAACTTCCCTTGAGATCTGAAAAATAATTTATTTAATCACCGAAGAGATTCTTAAAGCATAAATGTAAATATGAGTGTAAAAAATTTAGATACATAAAAGTAAAAATATGAATGTTAGATACATAGATTCTTCATCTGGAATTGTCGATAAAATTTAGAGACAAGAAGCATACTGACTCTATAAGTAAATATCACCAGATGATTTTTCATAAAAGTAAACAGATGTGATAAAGCTTTGCATTAGAATTGAAGAGAAATAAGACATACCCTGCCAACCTCTCTCATTTTTTCAATTTGATCTGGTGTTTTGATCTTCAAAAGAGAAAAATATATGGTTAGCCTAGTGACTGAAATTTTTACACAAACTAATAGCTAAAAACAGAAGCATACCTCAACAACATGTTGGAAGTCACTATTTGGCTCAATTTTCGGAATTCCCTGCAAATTCAGAAAAAAGGGGAGGTATATCAATTACAAAGTCATTGTGGAAATAGAAACAGAAACAACATTTACACGAGATCGATCACTCAGTACAACCCAGACAATATAGCAGCATATATCTGCATTCTAGGACACAACCTCCAAGATCTGCAACCAGTACTGTTACCCATATCTTCAATCCTCTTATCAATCAATTTATATTTCAAAGGAAGAATGGTTGAAGAGCAAAGAGATTTAGTCAAACAGGAGACTGTACCAGAGTATACCACTAATGCGCTTATCAAGAGTGCATCCAAGTTTCTTACATAAAAACAATATAAATCAGGAGTGCATCAGCTACTATGGTCTAAAAATATAATTCCACCTTACTCACCTCAGATCTTCACTAGGCAGCTTTCTACTTATCTTTAGTCCAAGTTATTTATAGTTGACAATGCCAACATGCCTAAATTGTGTTTCAATAAAATTATTCATTTGTCAGCTAAGCTTTTGTTTTGTTTGTTGTCCCAACCACTGAGATTGCTTGGCTCCAAGATGTTGCTGGTGGTTTTATTCATCGACTTTCTCTTTGGAACTGAATACATGGTTGCTATTTTAGCTATTGAACAATTTTTTAGATGGTCAAGTGCTGGTAATGCTGTTTTGGATTGTTTTGTCCGGTCTGTAGGAGGGTCTACAAATCTAGATGTTTGGTATAATGGTGTTAAACCCCTGATTATTAACACATAAAAGGAAGGGTAGAAGAGGAATTGCACCAAGGATTCTAAATGATGAATGGACTAACCGTGGAGAGGGAAATAACCATGAAGTGGGATCGTGAGAAGAAAAGGGGACCACTGTGGGGGCTATAAACAGAAAGGGGAAAGAATCAGAAGGTGTGGAAAATTTTGGAGAAGGCTTAAGGAGCTTTTCAGGAGAGAATTTCCAGCTCTCTCGAATGTGCTGGTTTTGTTATCTTTCTTTGCTTGTCATTTCTTCTTTTGGTTCATCTGTTGTTTAGTGCGTCTTCTCCTACTATTGAATATTGTAATAGCAGATTGTCCTGTTTCTTTATCAATATAGATATCAGAAATCTGTTTCTCTGTAATTGTTGGCTGTGTTAGGATTTACCAAGTGCAGGTGCATAGAGCCCTAACAAATTGGTATCAGAGCCATGCAACCTGGGGCAAACAAAACAAATGGTGCAGAAACAAATGGAGGAAAGAATGGAAGCAAGTGAGAAGGATATTGCCGGAATGAAGGACATGATCTTGGGCCTCTATAAGAGCATAGAGAAACTAACCGAAGAAGTTCGAGAAAATAGCTCGATCAGAAAGAACGAAAAATCCAGTGCGACTGATAGTTCCTGACTCAAGTTGAAAGGGAAGGTGGAAGAGGCAGACTCAAGCCAGAGTCACGAAGATGGAGGATCGGACAAAAGCAAATATAAATGCCTGGAGATGCCAATCTTTGCCAGAGAGAATCTTGAGTCCTGGGTATATAGGGCAGAACACTACTTCAAAATACACAAGTTGCATGACGCTGAAAAGGTGAAAGTGGCTATGGTAAGTTTTGCTCCAGACAAGGTGATTGGCTTAGATGGAGTCACAATCGCCGACGATACTTACTTGGGAAAAGTTGAAGAAGCTTCCGACCTTCAAACGAGGGTAGTCTCGGAGCACGGTTGCTGCGAATAAAACAAGAGGGAAGCTATGTTGATTACGTAAAGAAGTTCGTGACCTACTCAACGTTGCTACCGGAGATGGCGGAGAATGTACTCATTGATGCTTTTCTAAATGAACTCAAACGGTCATTGCAGGCCGAGGTCATCAACCGTCACCCTGTGAGCCTGGATGAGTGTATGCGGGAGGCTCAACTCGTCAACGATCGTACCTAGCCTTCAAGTTGGCCTTAAGTGATTTGGGTATTATTGGGCCTGTCATGGGAGAGGCCCAAGTTAGGAGTAAATAAAGTAATACGACAAGGAAAGCAAACCCTAAAGGGACGGAGGTGGGGTCAACGAGACAAATTTCAATTCCAATCAAAGGGAATTTCGGAAAAAAGGATCGGTCGGTGAAGCGTCCAACAAACAGCGAGTACCGATATTAACTAGAGAAAGGATTGTGCTTTCGCTGTAACAAAAAATATTCTCACGGCCATCGTTGTAAGGTAAGGGAGAATCGAGAATTAATGTTGTTCATCACTGATGATGAAGAATTGTAAGTAGACATGGAACTGGAAGAGGTCGAAGTTGTAGATAATCCGGAGTTGAAAATGATAGAAGTAATCGAGGACGCGGGGATTTCTATGTGTCGATGATGGATTTTCCGAAGAGAGGCACAATGAAATTGAAGGAGACGATCAAGGGAAAAGAAATCGTCGTGTTGATCGACTATGGGGAAACTCACAATTTCATTCACCAGAAGTTGATAGAGGGATTGAACCTTCCAATAACAAACACATCCAAATATGGAGTAGTAACCGAAAACGGAGAGGCGATAAGGGGGAACGAAATTTGTAAATCTACGATAGTCAAAGAATAGGAACCGGAAGTAACGGTCAATTTTCTTCGGATTGATCTGGGAAAAATTGACGTGGTTTTGGGAATGCAGTGGCAGTTCCCACCGGTTTCATGGGAGCCCACTGGCCATCGTTAACAATGTGCTTCACGGAAGGAGATAGAATAGTTATATTGAAAGGAGATCCTTCGCTGACCAAAACAGAAATCTCGTGGAAGGTTTTACCTAAGGAATGGGAAGAAGAAGATCGAGGATTCCTTATTGAACTCCAGAATGTGGAGAGTGCCGGTAATCAAGAGGGACGAGGTGATGGGGAAAAGAAAGAGGACGAATTCTTACATGTCATGATTCAAACACTAATGGAGATGAACAAGAATATTTTTGGATTACCCACAGAACTTCCTCCGAAGCGCAAGGTTGACCACCGGATCATTACACAAGAAGGGCAACGACCAGTCAATGTTAGATCGTACAAGTATGGTCATCATCAGAAAGAAGAAATCGAGAAACACGTGGGGGAGATGTTGCAAGCTGGGATAATTAGACCAAGTCGAAGCTCCTATTCAAGTCCAATATTGCTAGTTAAAAAAAGGATGGTGGATGGAGATTATGTGTAGACTATCGAATGCTGAATCAAACCACAGTAGTTGACAAATTTCCTATCCCGATCATTGAAGAGCTATTAGATGAACTCCACGGATCAGCGGTGTACTCCAAGTTGAACTTACGGTCAGGTTATCATCAGATCCTAATGAACGAGAAGGATGTGGAACAGACGGCATTCCGTACTCATGAAGGCCACCATGAGTTCTTGGTGATGCCCTTCGGGTTGACAAATGCTCCGGCCACCTTCTAGTCCCTGTTGAATCAGATATTTCGTCCATTCTTACAAAGGTTCATATTAGTTTTTCTTTTATGATGTTCTTATCTATAGTCCTCATATCACCACTCACAAGATGCATTTGGCTGTGGTTTTCAATATCTTGCGAGATCATAAGTTGTACGTGAACAAGAAGAAGTGTTTGATTTGTCAAACCCGAATCTAATACTTAGGACATTGGGTCTCATAAGAGGGTGTAGAAGCTGATGAAGAAAAGGTGAAGGCAATGCTACATTGGCCCCAACCAAAGAATGTAACGGAACTCAAAGGGTTCCTTGGCCTTACTATTACTACAGAAGGTTTGTTCAAAATTGTGGGTAGATTACAGCCCCCTTAACTCAACTACTTAAGAAGAATGGCTTCAGCTGGAATGAGCAAGCTAGGCTAGCATCTGAAGAGCTTAAACTAGCTATGATGACAATTCCCATGTTGGCTTTACCTGACTTCTCACTTCCCTTTGTGATCGAGACCAATGCATCCAGCTTTGGGGTAGGGGTTGTTCTGACTCAGAACTCTAAACCAATTGCTTATTTCAGTCGGAAGTTATCCCCCCGAGCCCAAGAGAAGTTGATCTATGAAAGAGAATTGATGGTTGTGGTTCTAGCAATGCAAAAATGGTACCAATGGGAGCACGGGAAACTGTTCTATAAAGGGAGGTTAGTGCTTTCAAAGAATCCTCATTAATTCCAACCCTTTTGCACACTTTTCGTAACTCGGTGTTAGGAGGGCATTCGTGTTTCCTTACGACATATAAAGGAATGTCAAGGGAGTTGTTTTGGCAAAGAATGAAATCTGATGTGCAACGCCATGTGGAACAATGTGAGATATGTCAACTTAATAAACCGAATCCTTGAACCCAACGGGTCTTCTTCAACCCTTGCCAATTTCAGAGCAGGTATGGGATGACTTAATAATGGATTTTATAGAGGGGTTGCCTAAATCGGAGGGATATGATTCGATAATGGTGGTGGTGGACAGACTAAGCAAGTAAGCCCATTTCATTCGATTGCGACACCCTTTTTCAGCTAAACACGTAGCAGAGTTGTTCATTCAAGAAGTCATCCGACATCATGGGGTACCAAAATCTATAATCACGGATCGAGATAAGATCTTACTTAGTCACTTTTGGAAGGAATCGTTCTCCATGATGGGGACAATGTTAAAAAGAAGCACAACATTCCACCTCCAAACCCACGGACAAACGGAAAGAGTCAATCGTTGCCTTGAGACTTATTTGAGATGTCTTTGCAACGAACAACCATTTAAATGGAGCATGTGGATTCCACGGGCAGAAATATGGTACAACACCACATTCCACACCTCGATCAAGGAAACATCGTATCAAGCGGTTTTTGGCCGGAGACCTCCACCTCTGTTGTCCTACGGGGAGAAAAAGACAACTAATGACTTGGTGGAACAACAATTGATGTCCAGGGATGCTGCTCTTAATGCCTCGAAGGAGCACTTAGTGATTGCTCAAAATCGTATGAAGAAGCAAGCGAATTTACATTGAAGGGAGTTACAATTTGAAGTGGGGGAGGAAGTATTTCTGAAGCTCCATCCTTACCGACAGAAGTCTCTAGCAAGAAAAACGTGTGAGAAATTAGCACTAAAATATTATGGGCCCTATAAAATCTTGAAGAGAATTGGTGAAGTGGCCTACAAATTAGATCTTCCTTCCGAGGCCATTATACATAACATTTTTCACATTTCGCAGCTGAAAAGGAAGTTGGGATAGAGTGCTCAAGCCCAGCAACACCCTCCAACTTTGACGGAAGAATTTGAGTTGCAAGTGGCGCCTGAGGCTGTCGTAGGGGTTTGTTTGAATAGTGAGACAACTACGAAAGAGTGGTTGGTGAAATGGAAGAGTCTACCAAAGAGTGAGGCTACATGGGAGTCGATTTATATGATGACTAAATAATTTCCCCAATTCCACTTTAAGGACAAGGTGCAATTCGAGGAGGGCGTTATTGTTAAACCCCCGATTATTAACACATATAAGAGGAAGGGTAGAAGAGGAATTGCACCAAAGATTCTAAATGATGAATGGAATAACCGTGGAGAGGGAAATAACCATGAAGTGGGATCATGAGAAGAAAGGAGGACCATTGTGGGGTTATAAACAGAAAGGGGAAAGAATCAGAAGGTTTGGAAGATTTTGGAAAAGGCTTAAGGAGCTTTTCAGGAGAGAATTTCCAGCTCTCTCGAATGTGCTGGTTTTGTTATCTTTCTTTACTTTTCATTTCTTCTTTTGGTTCATTTGTTGTTTAGTGCATCTTCTCCTACTATTGGATATTGTAGTAGCAGATTGTCCTATTTCTTTTTCTTTACTTTTCATTTCTTCTTTTGGTTCATTTGTTGTTTAGTGCATCTTCTCCTACTATTGGATATTGTAGTAGCAGATTGTCCTATTTCTTTATCAATATAGATGTCAGAAATCTGTTTCTCTGTTATTGTTGGCTCTGTTAATGGGACTTACTGAGTGCAAGTGAGTAGAGTCCTAACAAATGGCTTGTTTAGTTGCTTTTAGATCTTCTTGCTGGTTTACCATATGTTTCACGTATTCAGTTGTTTGTCAATCTTTTTTCGCTCTTGCCTTGTTTACAGTTTTTCATTTCATATGTTTCACATATTCAGTTGTATGTCCATCTTTTTTCGCTCTTGCTCCTTGTTTACAATTTTTCATTTCATCAATGAAAAATTTGGTTTCCTTAAAACAAAATTAATAAAATTATTAATTTGTTGTAGTTAATATACATATTTGGAGTACAAGATGATATTCTACAATGAAGTATCCAACAAAAAGAGGAAAAATGAGAACAATTTGATTCATACGAGAGAACCTTGCACTCTAATTCTTAAACTTTTTGACTCACTCATGACTCAGCATGTTCAAAGCTTCTAACCCACTGAATTCTTCATCTGCATGTCAAAACACCAAGGAACCTGAGTCGGAAACCCACACCATGACAACTTGAACGAGGACTACCAAACATTTCGGGTCTTTTACTACCAGCATTCAGTCTTTACAATGGGGAATCTGCATATATTTTCAGACTCTGTTTGGATGCATTCTTGTTTGACAAAGATACTAGTGGATTGAACCTTGGATGCACACTTCAAACCAAGGACTTTGTTAATTAAGCTATTACTAATACAAGTAGGCAAAAGGATGCACTCTTTTTCTGGAAGAAAACAAATTTCATTGATAAATGAAATATACAAAAAGCTAAGCCCCAAAAAATATAATCCAGGAGTTACAAAAAATAATCTCTAATTGGCTACAATCATAAAAATAGGAAAAGAACAAAATCTTTTGGAACAAAAGGTCCACTTAGAAGCCACACAAATAATAGAAACCTCTTTGGACATCATTGAAAATCCTAGATTGCAAAGATCCAATTGATCCACAAGATTCTCATTTTGTTCTTGAACGTAGCAACACAGAACAACTGATAGATAAAATCCTTGATAGTATTCAATTTGGCCAACAAAGCTAAAGAGAAACAGATTAAAAAAATATATCAACACAAAAACCCAGCGAACTGGTGCTCCATGCATAATTGTTTAGCACTCATCCTTCACTTCAAACAAGACACGCCAAACAGAGATATACTTCTTGACCGCTCGATCTTCAAGTATAAAACTTATATCAATCTATTCATTCATTCCGAGTACTATATCAGCATAAATTTTCTCCAACATTCACGAAGACTAAATGCACAACAAAAAATATTCAAACTCACATCATCTGCCCAATCCGGCCGATCTATGTGAGGAGGTACATCATGCCTGCTAGATATGGGATATGGCCTTAGAGTCCTGTAAAATAACAGAGGGCAATCATGCATCCAATACTTCATAAAAAGAAAATATTTCACATACTGAATTTAAACTCAAAGTTTAATTTGTTAAAGCTATCCGGAATCTATAATAATGGACACTGTACACCAATGGGAATACAAGCTTGCTGTCTTCTATTATGAAGTTCATTCAGGGTACGGAACCTCCCACCAACTTTAAATCAAAGGTACAAACAATAAGCAAATCCCTTGTATCAATTTATATGAACATAGTTTTCAGAAGAAAGATCAACAAGATGGGTTTCTCCACTAGAATGCCATAAAGTTCACATTTTCTTCAAGCACCAAATGCTGGATGCTAATGGTCTCATGATACACATTTACAGGTAGCCAAAAGTACTACTCTGTTGCTGTAAATTTGGCAACAAAAAAGAAAGATACTATATAGATTGGTACCACCAGCTCTTGGGAATAATGCTTGATGCAACAAACTTTTTAACACAACCAACCAATTTTGGGACATAAGATACATGAGCAAGCTTTATTTTAATTAGTATATGAGTAAACAAAGCCCTCCAAAGAGGAGAGAAAAGGAAAAAAGGAATAAGGAAATCAGATGGAGGAATATAGAAGGAAACCAAGACACCCACTGGACATCACAAAAAAATCTTATCCAATTGGAGAAAAGAAATACGTGAGTGGCCAATGAGGATAAAGCCTTGATTTTTACCCTGTCCAATCAAAATGGGGTAGTTTTGGTGTTCTTGCCTGTCCTTTCTTCAAGCAATATAGCCAACCTTCACTCGCAAGATCTGAATTCTGTTCCCCAGAATTACCGGTCCCTATCAAGGACAGTTTTGCTTTTAAATGTACTGATTTGTGAGTGCTCCAAGATGCCTTGAAACAATCCTGAGAACTGTTGAGATAGGAAATTACATAAATATATCAACGTGATTCCAATACTTAACAAATATTTTATCCAGATCATCAAATGGGTCATCTAATATAGATACAATGTCATACGAATTAAGTGATTCTTGGATTTTTGATATTGATAAATCAATATCCTGGGGTGTACAAATTAAACACTAAAGAGTCTTAATGCATAAGAAACTTTTAGGTTTAAGTTTTGATGTTATACAATCACATGTCGAAGTTCTTATGTATGTCAAAATACATGTCAAACTGCTAATTCAAAAGTTCTCAAACTCACAGAATGTGAACTTAGCTTCCACTGATGGTTTCTTCAACCCACATCAATCATATTACATGTTCATCATCATATTTTTAAGAAAAACGATAGAATAAGAAGTTATATGTTTGATTGATTTAACTGATATCCAATAAATATTTTGATCTAGAGGTAGTTGGCAATGACCACAGACCAGAAAGCAGCACCCTCACGAGGAAGCTTCAGCTCCATACACTTCGGACACCTGAAAACAAAATAAGTTAACCAGGAAATAATGGTATTAATAAAAGTTTAAATGGTTCTCAAGGAATATATGGACTAAAAGTTCAAGTCGCCCACAGTATCCCTAAACTCCCAACAATTTATATACTTTTTAAAGAACATATAGGATCACAGATAGTTTCGTCCAACAACATTATCATTCAAATACCTTTTAAACACTAACCCTAATTGTCATTATTACTACAATCACACTTCTCATTTACATTTTATTTATACTGAATAATGACAATCACCAAATAATCAGAACTTATTAATGAAATGCCATTTGTTTCTGAAGTACTATTATGACCCAATGCAGTGGTGCCTTTCACTTGACACCTATGCTGTCTACTGATAAGCTCCTCTCCTAGTTCAGCATTGTTTGAAGCAACCTTTGGCTGGCAATCTCTTCGAGCTAAAGGGAGAGGTGCTGTGAAACAATTCAGTTAAATGCCTTTTCTCGCAAGGTCAGTGAGAAAGAAACCAAAGAATTTTTCATGATAAATTCAGAAGTGTGAGGATGTCTGGGATTAAGAGTTTTTACAACAGCTTCCTTTTAAGGCTAATTGCACAACACACTTATTTTTTTGTAACCGAGATTCTTTTCTATTTAATCCAAGTAGAAAATTTCTAGTAATCCCCTTGAGTTTATATTCATTTTTCATCATCCATTTATACTTCAATTGATTAAAAACAGAGTCAAAACCAAGCATTCATTAGTCTTACATACTTCATTTTATTAAAAATGAAAAAATAGAGAAGGAAGAACAGGGAATCCTCACAATAACTCAGGGCTTACATGAAAGTGCTCTAACCGACACAAATGTTTTATTTGAGGCATATGTCTTGAGCTTCACCTTCGACTTTAGAACCATACTCTAATTTTTTTTTTTTTTTTCTTTTCATGAGTTTTATGCCCTTTTCGGATCAAAAGAGGTTATGCCTCCAGTCTCCAGCCTCCCCCATTGTGTCATTTAAGTGACAGGAAGACGAAGATAACACCATTTCCCAATGATGATCAAAATCCACCCAAATAACTTGTAAAACACTTCAATAACTTTCCAACCAAAGTTCTCAATATAGGGCTTCAAAAACGTTGCTCATTAGTTTTAAAGTAATTCATGACTTCCCCACCCAAAATGAAACACGGGTGTAAATAACAGAACTTCAGTTTGTAAGTTTTTATTGTTAGTTTTCAGTTGTAAAATCAGAAGCTATATTCTGTTAGTTTTGTAATTCAGTTGTAAAAAACAGAAGCAATATTTTGTTTTCCCCTCTATAAATAAAGTTTTCCTCTCCTCGTTTGAGAGAGATCACTTTCATTCAAAATCAGACTTTTAGTATTACACCACACACACAACCGCTCCAACTACCCCATTGGTTTAAAACCTCCAAAGCAACTAGAACTCGTTTTATACATAGAATCTACTTCAGAGTATCATGTGGCAACTATAATAAGGGCTCTTAAAATGGCATGGAATCCCCTACCTATTCAGCACATGAGCTAACAATTTCCAACAAAATCACAAGTCAAAAACACCTCAACCATCACTTTCAACTTCATTCATACCATTATTAGATTCAGATTTCGCCCAAAAATCCCAAATGAAAATGAACAATAAACTTCCAAAGGCAATAACTATCTTCCAAGTCCGCAAGCCCAAACTAAGCAGCTAAAGATTCATCAAATTCCAAAGAAACGCAAAACACCAAATTCCATCCACATTTAAGAACCAAAATGAACGTGCAAACTAACACGGCAACTGAAAAAATTTGAAAAGAAAGATAAAAACACATACTGAAGATGGGAAGGCTTGCCGCATCGGGCACAAGTTAAGGTAACAGTTTCGGCCGTATCTGAACCGCCGGCCATCGAACCAGTGACGGAAACGATCCTCTGCCGTCCTCTTCCGCCGCCGGAAAGAAATATGAATCGCGAACTTTCAATTATACGAACAGAGCGATTGAAAAAATATAGAGAATGTCTTGAAAAGTTCAGCAACCATGCTTTCGTGTGGTTAAAGACAAAGTAGTCGCCCTTTACAATTCTACATTTATTAAACAATATTATGTTTAACAAACTAAGCGCCTGTAGCTCAGTGGATAGAGCGTCTGTTTCCTAAGCAGAAAGTCGTAGGTTCGACCCCTACCTGGCGCGAATAATTTAACTTATTTATGTTATATCACTATATATTTACATTATTTTATATCCTTTTGTTATTTATTTATATTATATATTATTATTATATTATATTTTTTCCATATTTATATTATGTTGTGTTCCCCAATTTCACGACACGTTATCAGCACTATGTCCGTTTTTCCCTCTTCGTTATAATTAAATTTAACATTATTTTACATATTTAATATCTATTAAATTTCTAATATAAATATAATTTTTTATGATAGTGTTGCCATGACAAATCTCACAAAATTGAAATTTTCCATCATTGATATTAACGATAGTAATTATTTTTCATGGGTACTTGATGTCAAAATCCACATGGATGCTATGAATCTTTGAGAGACTATTAAAGAAGGAAATACGACATCCAATCAGGACAAGAGCAAAAGTTGTGATTTTCTTTCGTCATCATCTCTACGAGAAGATTGAAAATTGAGTATCTTACAATAAAAGATTCCCATATCTTGTGGAAAAATTTGAAAGAGAGGTATGATCATCAAAAAATAATTATTCTTCCTAAAGCTCGTCATGAATGTATGCACTTGTACAAAATTTCAAATCAACAAGTGATTACAACTCGACATTATTTAAAATCAGTTCGAAATTGCTATTATGCGAAGAGAAAATTGTTTATGCTAATATGTAAGAGAAGACATTTTCAATATTTCATGTCTCGAATATGCTCATGTAGCAGCAACATCAAGAGAAGGGTTTTAAACAATATTATGAACTAATTTCACGTCTTCTCGTGGCAAATAACGAGTTATTAATGAAAAATCATAAGTCTCGACCAACCGGGACGACACCATTCACTTAAGTGAATGTTGTGAATTTTAATAATAATTCCAGTCGAGATCATGGTCGTGGTTGAGGTCGAGGTCGTGACCATGGTAGAGGAAAAAATTATTATTATTTTCGTGGTGGTCATTCTAATTATTATCTACTTGGTTTTAAAGATATATTATGTTACAATGGTTATCATATTGAGACTGGTAGAAAGATTAATATGGAGTATCTTTATATCATATCTACTTTCTCATATGAAAAACATATACCGAAAGAGTTGCCTGCTTTATTTTATGGAGTATATTATACTCATATAGAAGTAATTGAAACATTTGCAACAATGAACCTGAAGTTCATGAATCCAGACATATTTACAATTTGATATGACAGATTAGGTAATCCAAGGTCTATAATTATGAGAATAATTATTGATAATTCAAATGAACGTTCATTAAAGAGCTAGAAGATTCTTCAATATAATGAATTATCATGTGATGCTTGCTCTCGAGAAAAATTAATAATTAGACCATCACTAGTTAAAGTATGGACTAAATCACCTGCATTTTTAAAACGAATTCATGGTGATATATGTGGACTTATTAACCCACCAAGTGGACCATTTAGATATTTTATAATATTAATAGATGCATCTAGCAGATGGTCACACGTGTGCTTATTATCATGTCGAAATGTTGCATTTGCAATATTACTTGCTCGAATAACTAAGTTAAGAGCATAATTTCCTTATTATACAATTAAGGTCATTTGTCTTGATAATGTTGGTGAATTAGATGTAAGGTGGGATCGAATCTCGTAGCGGAAGTATTTTATTAGAACATCTGGCGTCCCGCAAATCAATTTTACATTAAACAAAATCATTATACTAAACAAAATATATAAACATGTATAACATGCATTAGGGAAAATATTAGAAAACATGCATTAGGGAAAAGATTAGAATGATTCCTACTTCTGTAGATTCCCTAATGTCACAAACAAGCCTTTCCAAAGTTCCAACAAACAAATCTCCAAACGATCTCGATCACGAGCAACTCCTTGAGCGATCTCAAACCCTACCATAAGAGTAACCTCGTTATTCTCCTAAGATTCCGATAGAGGATGGGTGGTATCCAACTATTGGGAGAGGGAGAGGAGAATAGGGTTTTAGAGAGTAGAGAGGCTTAGAGAAAATTATACACGATAACACCAGGTTGTTGTGTATTGTCAGAGTTTCTCTACAATGAAACCGTATAAGAACATGTGTTTGCAAAAGTCCAAAGGGAGGTATTTTTATAGAGAATGGTCAAGCCCCTTTCCTAATATATTTTATTTTTCTATAATTAATTAAATAACATTTATTTAATTAATTAGCCCATTTTAATTAAATAACGCATGTTTAATCAATTAGCCCAATTAAATAATACTTATTTAATTTTAATTCGTATAATAATTAATTAACCATTTATACATTCAACTGAATTTAATGTATATATTTAATTATTATAGACATCACATGTATATGTGCAAAACCTCTCTATTAATTCATTCTTTGTGAATCTAATTCACTTGAATTAATTAATTTGAATCTTATTCAAATATTATCTTCCAATTTAATTATAGATCGTATCCATATTATATATTAATCACATTAATATATGAACAATTCAAATTATCCCTCTTAAATATCATTTAGTGAGCTAACGAGAGGATCTGGTGAACATGTATATCAGAAACTTCAACGATATGAGATTAATTGGCTAAACTCATTAACCAAATTAATTAATATTCGTTAACTGTGGGTATACTCTACCAAAGACTCGTAGCTATACTCTTCTCATTACATATATATTTATGTATCCATGGATATAGATCAATACCAGCAAGTTAGTCCTTCACGAGTGTTTGTAACTCCAACTGCATCAAATTTTCGTTTTACCCTTCGATCACCCGTGATTCCTTAAGTATCAGTGCTCATCTAATGAACAACCTGTTCATGGTTCAACCAATAAACAAAAACCTCTCTTAGGCCAACAAAAGGGAAGGACCCCTTGTTCAAGTCCCAGATACACCACTTAAGGGAACATTCATCTACTTACCCTTAAGTCGGAAAGGAGTGAGTTCCATCTTGTAATATTATGTTCTCAGCTCCCCGCTCGATCTTGTCCTCAAAGTGGTAGGCTTATTGGGTTGACGATCTGGCCACTCTCACCCATACAAATCAAAGGACAATCCTTTATGAACAAGAGTTCATAATATACTCAGGATAAGACTAAGTCGCCTAGGTCATCCTAATGAAATATAAACCTAACTAGTCAACGGTATTAATGTTGGGATTGGTGTCCTAAATATCTAGTATTCTCATAGTTTGTAAACATAATAAAATAATTGTTATTTTATGAGCGTACACTCAATCCAATAAACTAAAATCCTAGGTTATTTTATTTAATTTAACAAGTATATAGAGGCATACATGTGGATCTTGTTTAAATAATAACCTAAACGGTCTGTAGTGGATGGATAAGGTTGGGTACCTTATCCTGGTGACACTACAGATACGGTATGTTCTATAGTTGTTATAAGTATTGTACAATGTTACAAATGATCTGATTCTTATCATTTATGTGGAGACATGTGAGTGAGGGTATCTTATACAAAGAGTTTGTATAATACCGGACAACGAAATGATTAGTCTCATCATATAACACTGTTAATAATAGAGACTTACATTTCACCAGGATGACCATAAGTGACATGACTTGAATCTTGAGTAAGTTGTGAACTTCTGCTCATGAAGGCGGTCCTTTGATTTTTATAGGTGAGAGTGGCCAAATTGCCAACTCAACATGTCTACCATTTTGGGGATTCGTTTGATTAGAGAGTTGGGAACATATCTACACAAGACAGAATTCACTATTTTCTCATTGTCGGGGTAAGTAGATAAATTGCTCCCTTAAGGGATGATTATAGGGCTTGAACAATGTGGTCACACCCTTTCTTGGCTCGAGAGGGACTTGGTTATAGTTGGACTATGATTTATTGTTCACTAAAGGGATCAATGATACTTAAGGAGTTAGATGTAACTACATGGGCAAAACGGTAATTTTGGCCCAGCTATACATACGAGCAATTTGTGAAGGGTTATTTATCATACTGTTGATTGGTTATATCCAATGGACACAGAAATATATCTGTAGTGCGAAGAGTGCAATTATTGGTCTTTAGTGGAGTGACCAACAATTAATGGATGTTGGGTAATTTAATTAAAAAGTTTAGTTAATTATCTGAGTACCATTGGAGCTTCAATTTACAAGTCCTTGAGGTCCCCTCTATAGCTCAACAGGGTTTATTGAGAATTAATTTTAGATTAATTTGAATTGTTCAAATTAATTATATATGATATAATTAATTGATTTAATTATATGAGATATAATTAATATAATGTATTTGATATATTTTATTTGAGAGGAATTAAATATTTGAATATGATTCAAATATTAATTATATGGATGAGATTCATATAATTGAATTTGGTATAAATGAGATTTATATTAAACTATAGGTTATATTGTATTTGATTCCATATAAAAACTATATGTTATGTATTATATTTGATATAATATATAATTTAAATATATTTTATATGATAAGTTGGTTATCATATAATATAATAATATATTTTAATTAAAATTTGAATTTAATAAAAGGAGGGAATTATAACTCCCTCCCTTTTTTCTCTCAACAAAAACGTGTAAAGAGTTTACAGTTTGATGATGACGTTGTTAAATTTTTTATCTGCTATACACTGAGTGCTCTCTCAGTTTTTCCCCTCCCTGAAAAACTTTCTTCCCTCTTCCAAAATCCATAACAGGAGGTTCATCTGTGGTTGTGTTCATTTGGGTTTTTCAGTTTTGAAGATTGAGATCTAGATCGAAAAGTTCATGATTTGGATCGGGGGAATTTGCAAAAAAGATTGGCTTCAAGGGTAAACGTTCTTCTTCCCTACTTATTCTGTTATTTTTAGCATGTTATAATTTAAATCTTATAATCCATAATTTTGTTATGTTCTGTAAAATTTTGCGGTTCTGTAAAAAATAAAAAATTGGAACCAATCCTCATGCTTCCGCGCAAGGACCTTCACCGGTTTCCCTTTAGTTACATCTAGTGGTTACTATTTCGCGGGAGTCTTATGCAAACTCATTGTATAGGATACCTCCACTCTCGTGTCACCTACACGAATGCATTGGATCATTACATATGTATCAAATACAAAGTGGGTCGTATCCATAGTGTTATCAGGATAAGGTACCCAACCTTATCCCTATACTATAAACCATTTAGGATGTATCTTGAACATTGATCCCTGTATGTCTCTACATACAGTTCAAGACTCATAAGACAACCTTGGATGTTAGTTTATTGGATTTAGGGTTATTAAGACAAAATAGACAACAATATAAACAATAACATTTATTGATTTAGCATCCATAACTCTTTATTGATGACGATCAATTAATAACATTTACGAGTTTTAGGGCATAAAACCCAACATTTACATCCCAAGCTTTTAAGAATTATTGTATGTCAATTGGGATAAGTGTTGAACATTCTTCTGTAGCTCACGTTTATACACGAAATGATTTAGCATAATCATTCATCAAATGTTTGCAGTTAATTGTTAGATCATTGCTTATGAGAGCTAAGCTTCCTACATCTGTTTGGGGACATGCTATTTTGCATGCAACGTCACTTGTACGCATTAGGTCAGTATTTTATCATAAGTACTCGCCATTACAATTAGCTTATGACCATGAGCCAAATATTTCTCTTCTCGAGATTTTTTGGATGTGTAGCATATGTTCTACTTGCTCCATCACAACGTACTAAGATGGGTTCTCAAAGGAGATTAGGAGTATATGTTGGATGTGATTTCCATCAATTATTAAATATCTTCAACACTTGACGGGTGATATATTTACTGCATGATTTGCTGATTATCATTTTAATGAGACAAAATTTCCAACATTAAGGTGATGAATTAAAAAATTGAAAAAATAAATTACATGGAATACATTGTTAATGTTTCATTTAGATTCCCGTACAGATCAATGTGAACTTGAAGTTCATAAGACAATTCATTTGCAAAATATAACATATCAGTTACCAGATGTATTTATAGATGCAAAGAAAATAACTAAATCACATATACTAGCTGCAAATGTTCTATCGAGAATTGATATCCCAATACAGCAAGTTGTTACTAATGAGTATGAAATACGGCAAAAGCATGATAAACCAGTGGGTTTCAAAGATAAAAATCCTTTAAAAAAAATTAATAGTTATAAACCCTGAACTCTAGGTTTCCTAGATAAGCATGTTTAGCCAAAGGAATGTTATATTATATATTTATTAAGTAACAATTCATGTTTGTCTATAGGAGTTATGATGGAAGGGAAGGAAAAACATACTAAATGAGGGGTGACGTGGCAGTTAATCCTTGAACTCTGGAGGCGGCGGGAAGTTTTTGGAAGAAGAACTTCAAAAGCGTGGTTTCGGCAATTGACATGAGCAAATTTAGGAAAATCGGTGCTATTCGAAAACTGAGAGAAGCTAGTTTGCGAGGTTGTCTTGTCGGAGGAAGATTACACAAGGAGAAGAACAAGAAGTGAAAAAAAAACAGAGGAGGCTGAATCTTGGGTTAATCAGGGCTCGAGGTAAAAATTGAAAGTTACAAGCCAAACTAGAAGGAATTCTTAGCTGAAATTTTAAGGTAAGAAAGTTAACTCAATTCTAAACAAGTTTGTAGAAGGAAGTTTCTTAAAAAGAGCTCTGAATTTCGAGTTATGAATTTTTAAATTTGTAACAGGGAAACGGTGCATAAGCAGACAACTGCTTGGGTTGAACAAACAACCAGTTCACCGTGGGAGTTATAGCGAGACGTGGGGATGAGGATCTCGCCTATAGAGGAAATCTCGTTGATCTCGCTCTAGAGAATCTCGCCTATCTTGCTCTAGAGGGAAATCTCATTAGGAATTAGGGTGAGTATCGCTAGGATGAAAATTTTACAGGAAAAGCTTGATCTCGCTCTAAAGGATCTCTCTAGCATCGCTCTAGAGGATCTCGCTGACCTCACTCAGGGGGATCTTGCCAGTAAAGCTGTTTGTGTTGATGAAAGTTCCTTTAATAAATGAATTAATTGAGGTATTTTACTAAGAATTCTAAGTAGTTTAACCGGGAATTATGTCCTTTCAGGCCAAGAAGAGCTAGGAGAGGCGTATAAACCATTAAGAGCTTAACGAGTGGTGAGTGACTAAGTGAATTAATGTCTCTAATACCTATGCATATAAGATCAAGTAAGTTACACTGACATTAGTGATGAATTTATACTTCCTCAAGCAACAAATAGATGGAGAATAACTTAATGCATGTTCCCCGCCTTGTATATGTGTAGCACAGGCCAAGGTATGTCATGTAGTCATTTCAACAGTTAAGTTCCAGTGTTAAAATATGCTTCCTAGAGGAAGGCTGTGAGAGAATGAGTTCTTGTGTAGATGGTAGGCAACAGAACTTAACTTAATGATACAAAATACCCCGGTACCGAAGGACATTTCAGAAGGTACCTGACCAACTTGATATCGAAGGACATTTGAGAAGATATCTTAGTAGCTCGATACTGAATGATAGATTTGAGAAGGTATCTGAGTAGAAGTACCTAAGGTATGACGGTACTTAGTATGGCCACGTGCACGTAGGCAATTCTGAATGAGAGGCCGAAATATGGGTCTCTTGGTCAGTAATAAACATTGGGAGCTAGAGCATTTAGGCTCGTTCTCGATTAGGGAATAATGAGGTCTGATGATATCTAAGAATGGTTTAAAGCTACAATTAGAGACAATTGCTTGAAACACTCATTAATATATTTACATGTTTATAGTAATGTAATGCATAATGTTATACGATTTTATAGTCACTCATTGGGCTTTAAGCTCACGGACCTCTGTGTTTTCCCTTCACAAGTAACGGTCAGATTCCTCAGGGTTGATCCTGCTGTTGTTTGCCACCTAAAGACTCGGCTTAATAAGAGGACTTAGGTTGATGATCTGTTTATGTACACATGTTTTGTGAGGGACTAGGGCTCTGTTAGAGATGTTTGGGCCATTCGTTAATGTTTCTCCCCTTAGATGTTATATCATAGTTGTATGCATGTGTTTATATTATACTTTGTTGTTCTTTTAAGGAGGCATACCATATTCACACATTATTAATATTTAGCAGGTTGGCATTTAGATTAGAGAGCTTTGGTGGTGGGTGCTGGCAGCCGGGCTAGCAACTACCGCAGTCATATCCTCTTTTAGATTAGGAGGGTAATCTGGAAGAAGGTGTGACAATAGTCAAGAGACCTGGTTGAGGATGTAAATACCCAAGAAGAAATTCATGACGTGACTAATGAGGCAGATGAAATACCTAAAGATAATAACGAGATTTCAATAAATGATGTCATGATAGGAAAAAGATGGAACCAGACTCATGTAGTTATTGACAACATTTTTGTGTATAATGTTGCTCTTGATAATATATCTAAAAATGAAGATTCTGAACCAAAATATGTTGAATAATGTTGTCATAGAAAAGATTGGCTTAAGCGGAAAGAAGCAATCAAGGCAGAATTAAATTCACTTGCAAAACACCATGTTTTTGGACCAGTAGTTCAAACACCATAAGGTGTCAAATCTGTGGGATACAAATGAGTATTTATGAGGAAAAAAAATGAAAATAATGAAGCCATAAAATATAAAACAAGACTAGTTGCACGAGTTTTTTTTTCTGCAAAGACATGATATTGATTATGAGGAGACGTATACTCCGGTGGTGAATGCAACTACATTAAGATATTTAATTAGTCTGACTGTATATGAAAGTTTGGACATGCATCTTATGGATGTAGTCACAACATACTTATATGGATCTCTTGACAATGATATTTATATGAGAATCCCAAAAGGACTTAAGGTACTTGAAACATATAAATCAAATTTCTCAGAATTGTATTCAATAAAGTTACAGAGATCATTATATGGATTGAAACAATCAGGACGAATGTGGTACAATCGTCTGAGTGGATATTAGTTGAAAGAAGGATATCAAAATAATCCATTATGTTTGTGTGTTTTTATAAAGAAATCACAGTTGGGATTTGCTATTATAACTGTATATGTTGATGATTTAAATATAATTGGAATTCTTGAAGAGCTTTCAAAGGCAATAACATATATTAAGAAAGAATTTGAGATAAAAAGATCTCAGAATTTTTTTTTTTTGTCTCGGCTTACAAATTGAACATTTAGCAGATGAGATATTTATTCATCGGTCAACTTATACAGAAAAAGTTTTGAAAAGATTTTACATGAACAAAGCACATCCATTGAACATTTCAATAAAAGTTCATTCATTAAATGTGAGGAAAGATATATTTCGACCTCGAGATGATAATGAAGAACTATTTGGTCTTGAAATACCACATCTTAGTGCAATTGGTGCATTTGTGTATCTTGCTAATAATACAATAACGGATATTGTATTTTTAGTAGATTTATTAGCTAGATATAGTTTTTCTCTAACAAAAAAGACATTAGAATGAAGTTAAGCATATACTCTTGAAGGAACTCGTTTGGAGAGATCCTTGAGCAGAAGCGAATTGTCCAAATTTCACTAATTATTGAAAACATAATTTATATTAAACATACAGTAGATATGCATTCAAAATAAATTACAGCGTGCTTTTTATATGAAAAAAAAAGTTCAAGATACATTACCTTTGAAGACCTTTCTTCGTGAAACTCCCTCAAACAGTCATGTTCCTCCTCAAAGACTTTATTCAACGAAATCTCGAACAGTAACCCGGACGCTACCACAAAGAGTCCTTGAACCTAGGCGTGATGAGCTCTGACTATTTTGGTTAGGAGAGATAGTTTGAGTAGAAGAAGTAGAAGATTGAGAAATCTCTCAATAACACAAGATCTCTGAACAATTTTGTAAATTCTCAATCGTTCAACAACAATACCAATCGTTGAGGAAGAAGAGAAAAACATTTTTCTTTTATTTCTCTTACCATAAAATTAATAATCACCCAAAGTGGTTGGAGAGAAGAGATGGAGAAGTTATTATTCGAACAATAATAAAATAATATAAATAAATATGATAACTAACTTATCCTATTATATTTATGTTAAATTATATGTTATATCAAATTTAAGATATAACCTGTAGTTTTAATATTGTATCACATACAATTTAAATTATAGTTTCTTTTCTTTATTTTATGGCATTTAATATAAATCATATTTATATTAAATTTAACAACTATGAATCACATTCATAGAAAATATATTTGAATCTCATTCAAATATTTATTTATTTCCTCCTATTAAACTATAATGTATAAAATATATTATGACAATTATATCATAAATAATTGAAACAAATTTAATTTTATCATATATAATTAAATCCCTCTGATTAATTTGAACAATTCAAATTAACCCAAAAACTCATTCTTATAGCTATCAAGGGGACCTTATGAACCTCTAGCTTGAAGCTCTAACGGTACATGAATAATTAATTAAAACTCTTTAATTACATTATTCACCATCCGTTAACTGTCAGGCACTCCACTAAAGACCAACAGCTGCACTCTTCGCACTACAGATATATTTTTTTTGTCCATTGGATATAACCAATTAATAGTACCTTCACAAATTGCTCGTAAGTACAACTAGGCCAAATTACCGTTTTGCCCCTGTAGTTACATCTAACTCCTTAAGTACCACTAATTTCTCTAATGAACAATAGATCATAGTCCTACTATGACTAAACCCCTATCGGGCCAAGAGAGGGTGTGACGCCACATTGTTCAAGACCCGAAATCAACCCTTAAGGGAGCAATTTATCTAATTACCCTTGCTTCGGGGAATGAGTGAATTCCATATTGTATAACTGTGTTCCTGGCTCTCCAATCAGACGAATCCTCAAAATGACAGGCTTGTTGAGTCGGCAATCTGGCCACTCTCACCCATACAAATAAAAGGACTGCCCTCATAGACAGAAGTTCACAACTCACTCATGATTCAGGTCATGTTACTTATGGTCATCCTGGTGAAATATAAGTTTCTATTATGAACGGTGTTATATAATGAGACTAAACATTTCATGGTCCGGTCTTATACAAACTCCTTTGTATAAAATATCCCCGCTCGCATGTCTAATACATGAATGATCAAGATCATATCATTTTTAGCATTTCACAACAATTGTAACTCCTACAAAGTGGGCCATACTCATAGTGTCACTAGATAAGGTACCCAACATCCATTAATTACAGTGTGGGGAGTTGGAAAAGTAGTTGTCTTCTTCCATTTTTTATGGATCTCTCATCCACCCTACAGTTTTCGTAGAAAAGACTTCATTGTGGAAAGACTATTCTCCTCCCTCACATCATCTCTTTTCCCTTTTCCAAGAATTCAAGTAAAACCCACAAAAATTCTTAATTCGAGAGAATACAGAGAGTTCTCAAATGGTTGTGCCCAATTGGGATTTCATTTTAGATATCTTTTGTGATCCAGATCAAAAGGGATATGTGAAGAAAATTGGCTTCAAGGAAAGTGTAACAATTATTCCCTTTTTCTAATTCCTTTGTAAAAATTGCACGCTATATTGTTTAGATTGATAATACATAATCTCTGTTCTGATCTATAATTTATGAATTATGTAAAAAAAAATAAAAATTGGGAATGATCCCCACTTCCGCACAAGGACCTTCGATGGTTTCCCTTCATATTATATGTGCTATAATTAATTTAACTTAATTATATATGATATAGTTAATATAAAGTATTTGATACACTATAATATAAAGTTTATTTGAGATGAAATAAATATTTGAATATGATTCAAATATTAATAATATGAATTGGGTTCATATAATTATATTTAGTATAAATGAGATTTATATTAAATACCATGTATTAATGAGAGAATTAAACTTTGAAACAATATAAACTATAGATTATATGTTATATATAACTAACAAAGATGCAAATCATTATAAAAAATAAGGAGAAAATTGGCTTAACTTTACAAAATCAAATACAAAAAATAAAATGGTTACCAAACGAACATTAAATATCTTAAATATCTTACCTTCCATTTATAACAACTTATTAGGAAAATTAATGTGCAACCTACCTATGTACTTCAGAATTTATAACAACTAATTTTCATTATGAAAATATTTTGTTAAGATATATATCTATTAAGATTTCTTAAAAATTCAATATGTTTATAAATTTGAAATATTTTGCTATTATATAGTGACACAATTGACGTCTCAATAATTTTGTAAGAACTCGATCATTACTATTTTAAAGTAACTTTTTTTTTTCTTTTTTTTTTTTTAACTTCAAATTCCGCTAAAGTTCAAATTTTGTTAGCCGACCATAAAATTCAATTTTATGTGAAATAAATTAATTTAAAAGAGAAAAATCCTTTCGTTAAAACCTCCTTTCCCCTAAATTATAATATGATCATTGCCCCTGTAGCCATGTAATGGTATAAATTTTAAGGATGGTATCCATTAAAATCATCAATTAATAATCAATTTACATATTCTTTTCAATTTTGTTTGAAATATATCATGTAAACTTATAATTTATATCAATCAACATTTAAATTTTTATAAGCAAATCAATTTAGATTATTATATTTAAAAGCTATTAATGCATCAATGATCACATGTGTGTGGATTTTTTTACACGTCGGTTTTACAAAAAGAATGAATTACAATTGATGTATGGATAATTCTCTGAATAAATTATATTTAGAGTCTAAATTGATTCACTTGTAATGGTTTAATTGTTTATTGATATAATTATAAGTCTCAAACAATATTTTTCCAAATAGAACATAATATGAAAGATATAAAATGATATACTTAATAAAAATTCAAACTTTTAATTAATACAATTATTAGTTTAGATCGATACAATCTCTAAGTATAAATTGATATTTTCTTTCATTCTCCACATCCATGTTTTTTAAAAAAATATTAGTAAAATTTTAATCCTTTTTCATGCCTTTTTGTTTCTTCCCTAATTTAATATGAGCAAGGAAAGTTGTTGGATATCGAAAACAAAAAAAATCAAAAAATCAAAATAGTATTTAAAAAGAAAAATGAATTGGTTTTCAAAATTGCTATCATTTTAGGGTATGGATCTCAATAGGGGTGTTCAAATAAGCCGATAAACCGAACAATCTGAACTACTCAACCCAAAATATAAAGGTTGGATTGGGTTGAGTTGGGTTAAATTTTTTTCTATTTTTGTTGGGTTGGGATGGTTTGTGGTTTAGGTTAAAAAAAATTGGGTTGACCCAACCCAACTCGAATTTTATATAAATAAAATATACTATATATATTTCTCTTGGTTTAAAATTTGATTACTTGGTATTGATTAATTTGTTAATTTTAAATATTTTTCTTTTAAAATTGTTATGATATTTGTCTTTATTGAAGTTTGTAATAAATATCTTAGATATTTGGTATTTAGCATTTGAATTTTATGAAATTTTAGTTATTATCATGTGTTGTATATAAATTCATATTTTTAATTAAAAAGAAAAAAAATAAGTTATAACCCGACAACCCAATCCAATCCAAATTTTAGGGTTGGGTTAGACACTTTATTTGGATTCTTTAGATTGTCAATTTCGGATTGATCCAAAAAATACCTCCACCCCAATTCAATTCAACCCAGTCCATGTATACCCTAGATTTCAAAATGAGAAAAACTAGCCAATAAAAAAATAAACAAAACAAGAAATCATTTTGGCTTTATAACCCCTATTTTCAACTTTCACATAAAAAAATCCGAACTTAGTTGCAGTTTGCATTTGGTAGGATTTTTTTAATGTCAAGGATCCGCATCTCGAACAACGAGTGGATTTTATGTTCGTGATTCTATTCTTCAACTCTTTTTTTTTTTTCTTTCTTCCTCTGTGTATCTCCCATACTTCTCTATGATTTTCTATCTCATACTTCTTCTTTTTTTTTTTAATTTATTTTTTTCTTGACCCTTGTAAATTATTTTTATTAAGAAGAAGAAAAAGAAAGGTATTTAATAAAAAAATAAAAAATTGAAAGGGAAAGTAAGACATGGCTTAGGATGAGAGAGATCATTTGCTTTTGTCCTATTAAAAAAGTGCATAAAGTTGAGTTAAAGAGAGGGGAAATTAATATAATTGTGGAAAAAGGGAGTGAATAAGTAGAGGAGAGTGTTTTTAAAAAGATATATATATATATATATATATATATATTATTTTTTTTTCTTTTCATTATTTTACTTTCCCATTCTTTATTTATTTTATTTTATCTGTTTTTCTTTAAGAAGTGAAAATGAGAGATTTGAAATTCTAAATTCAAGGGGTATGAATAAATGTTAATTATTGTTGATATATGCTTGATGATCACTTTACAAATATGATATGTTGATTTTGGAGGGCTATTTTGTCGATTTGGCACATTCTATTTCATCGTCATTGACCTAAAGGCATTCTCAGATTCATACCGCCTAATATTATAAACTTTGAGTTACGCTCCCTTTTAATTTGGTGCAACTAAATTAGTCATAACACAAATTTATATTTTGTGATATTGAACCATTTTTTAATTTTGAGGATGCCTTTGAAGTTATCTATGGCCATGAGATATGGAACAAGACGTTGGAATAGAAGAATTTGACACAACCAATGTTGCATTGTGGACCAAATTGTACATGAATCTAAGAATTTTATAATCTTTCATATTCGGGTTATTTTTTTAATACAATAATTATGGAAATTATTTATTTATTTTATTTGTTTGATTAAATTCTCATGTAATGAGATTTTTTTTTATTATATCATATTCATTGTCAAACAAAGTAACAATTATTTTTGCTCAACGACCTATACTTTTCAGATAATAATTCAACATGGACCTTTCAGACAATAATTTGAATGGTGTGTTAAAATTTAGTGAACGAGTTTGAATAAATGCAACCAAGTAAATTCACTACTAGAGATAGAAACCGACCAACCACATCACTCAAAATCAAACAAGTTATATTTTTATTCGTCATTATGGTTATTGTTAGTTTAGTTGTGGCTACATTATTCTATTGGTTTTCTTTAAACATTATGCCAATAACCAACAATGCGAGAGAGTAGTATGAAGTAATATTAATAATCAAGATATTGAATTGCATATAAATTGAGGTGGAAATATCTTTTAGTAGGGGTGAAAACGATGTGATAGTCAAATCGAACCGAATTGAATTTTTTAATATGTAAAATCGAATCGAATCGATTTATTGGTTCAAACTGAACCGCATATATGCGGTTCTGTTCAGTTTCAAATTCGGTTTTGGCATTTCTAAAAAAATCTATGTTATATTTTTGTAATTAAAAAAATGGTTCGGTTCGCTTCAGTTTTAAATTCGATTTTACTCTTATTATATATATATTAGTTAAAAACGGTCGGTTCAGTTTCAAATTCGATTTTCGAAGTTGAAACTAAATCAAACCGAATTAATTCGGTTTCAAAATTTCTTCAAACCAGACCGAACTGCATTTTTCGGTTTCATTGGGTTTTCAATTCAATTTTTAGAAACGGTTCGACTTTTGCGGTTTGAATGACCACCTCTAAGTTGAAGTCCTTGTGTCACTAGTTATTGATATAGTTACAGAAAAAAAAATGTAGCAATTATTAAACTAAAAAACAACAATAACAGATTAAAACTTGACTCGCTTTAAGAATAAATTATGAGTTGCATTCATTTAAAGTCGTTAACTAACACTATAAAAAAATTTGAGATTCCATGATATTTATAAATGTTCGAAACCTAATAGGATATTATGAAAATATCCTAATCCTATTATAAAAATATATTAGGATTTCTTTATCGAGGTAAAGACACATAGTCAACACATGTGATAATGAGAAAATGACACTTGGCATTGGACACTAAGCATGACACTAATGGGAATCTATTATTTCTAAATAATATTTATACTACTCTCCCTTAGATGCCCATTATATATATGAAATATGCCTTATTGAAACCTTACTAGGAAAAAATCACATGGGAAAAAAATCCTAGTGAAGGAAAAAGAGTACATATTTCATATAATTTATACTTTCAAAAGAATATATTTGCTCCCCCTCATGACAACATCACTTAAGATCTCTAAGTCACCGTATTCCAATGTTGTGCATCAAATTTTCAAAAGTTGCGATTGATAATACCTTTGTAAATAAGTGTCACACCCCGCCCCAAGCCCGCCTCTTGAGCCCGAGAGGAGGCGCGACGGATCGCAGATAGCACCCTTTTGTGATACCTACTGCCCATCTGAACCTATTTACTCTCATAAAATTTTAAGCCAAGGAAATAAACAACTGTTTAGCTCAACGTTTGTACAACTCCCAGACTTAGCTACAGAGTTTACATCAACAACTCTTAAAATCGAAAGTGTGGTTGTCATTGTAGCAGACCTTGACCTTAGCAGCACCCTGGAACTCCTCACCTTTCGCTACTTGGGAAGAAAAACATGAAAGAAAAGAATGAGCTTCAAGAAGCTCAATGAGTGGTAAGCAACTTCTAGAGTCTATTTCAACTCATAAAAATACAAGCATATCACAACTACGATGTTACATTCAAACCTCAGCCTTGAATGAGTCTGTTCTCAACTCTATCTACATGCACGGTAGATAATTAAATTGATACTACTCATAATGAGTCTGTTCTTAAACTCTACCTACACACAGAGTAGATAGTTAAACTAATACTAGTCATAAACGCTTACTCTTTTGCATTCCCTATGTGCACATAGATCCTCGCTTATGGGCTTAGAAGCTAGGTCTGTCGACCCTCTGACCATCCCATATGAGGTTCTTCTCACAGGCTCAGGAACTAGACCTTTCGGTTCTCTGATCATCTTGTGAGGTTCTACCCTGGGCTCAGGAACTAGGTCTATTAACCCCCTGACCATCCCGTTCACATATTCTCATTCTCATGCTAATTACTCATTCACAACATAAGCATACGCATATACTCTATAAGATATGCTTAAGACTTAAAGGAAATTCCCACTCACCTTGGTAGGGTAGGAATCTTTCTCTCTAGAAGTTCCTTGGGTTCCCTTTTGAACCCTAAATTCCATATTCAACTACAAGCTTAGATTACTCATAGTTTCAGATCTTATTTTGAGACTCTTCCTTCCACAAACATGTTCTAAAATGTCTCAGGAAGCTTACCTTAAAATATTAGCTCAAAACTCCTCGTGGTTTGGTTGGAATCCTCAAATCATCAAGACTGACCCAAGCTTACCCGAGAGCTCAACCCTTCTGCTTTTTCCTTACTCTTCAGCCTGATTCCTTAAAGCTTATTCTCTGACAACCCTTACTTGAAAACTAGACTCCTCAAACTTTCAAGTAGCTTTGAAATCACTCAAAACGCACGAATAGTCTGGGAGAACTTCTTGTCCCAAATTGATGCTACTTTAGGACCTCACTGTCCGACAACATCTCCTTCTCTTAGAACCACTTGATCAACGTTTAGCTTCCTCCAAATCTACTCTCAAACACTCTTCCTAATATACTTTGAAGAGGATTTGTGTTATGAACTGAAGAGAAGACTTGTGGTGATATTTATAGGCCTTAGGAACTGATCCTTATCATTTCTTAAGGCTTCTAACGCATGACACCTCATTCTTTATAAACTTTTGGAGTATCTGCACTATGCTTTGCCACCACCTACTTCCATGTCGCTCGTCTACTTGCATGAAGTTTGAGTTTTCTTCCTCATGCATAAATCTTCCTTGCATGAAACTCTATTTGTCCACCTCCTAGTAACTCAAGCTCAACTTCTTCTCGGTTTAGCCACTTGTCCGTGTGAATCCATCAACCTTGTATACCGCAAGCATCAACAACGCATAAAAACTTGGCCCATCGTTTAGTTCATCGTGTAGCTCTTGCCCCATCGCATAGCTCCGTCGTCTAGTGATCTCTCGTTGTCGCTTATCACCTAACGATTTCGCTGTCCCTCATCACGTATCTCTTGTTGTCACTCATCGTGTAGTGCTAACCCCATCATCTAACGCATCAAGCCCATCGTCTAGCGCTCACACCTATCGTCTAGTACCATCATCTAGCGCTTGCGTCTATCACCTAATGCATCGTCTAGCGTCTAGCGTCTAGCACCCAAGCTCATCGTTTAGCCTTATCATCTAGCGCTTATGCTTATTGTAAGCTTGAATTGATTTAATTGATTCGTTTATTCATGTTTGGTCAACAAATTGTTAGGTTGCTGACTTATGCGCTTTGCGATAATGATAATATGCGATACTACATTCTAAATGTATGCGATGATAATGATATGCGTTCGTAATATGCATTCGTGTAGTGTGCTCGTGTCACAAGTTTTCTTACGCTGGAACCAAGTATAATTCCAACGCAAGTTTCTCATAGCAATTTGAGTTTGAACATAGGGATTGTGGTGATTAATGCGATACTGATGTGATATATGCGACCGAAAAAAAAATAGTGAATTGGATTTTGAAAAGTAAAATGCGGTAAAATGTAAAATGCGATAATAAAATAACATGCGATGGTAAATAAAATGCGATAATAAAATAAATTGGGTGATAAATAAAGTTGCGGTAATAAAGTAAAGGAATAAACAATTAAATATACAAGTTGAGGACTGGCTATGAAGATGTGCAAAAGTATCTGATGAATACTGTGGCAAGTCTTGTGAAATGTGTCAGAAAGAGAATGGGTTGAGGGAAAGGATATCGCAAGTTCATCAATCTTGTTGAGGATGCAACTAAGGTTCTGCTTTCCCTTGGCTTACACCTTTCAGTGATCGGCCGCGTTCCCATATGTCTATGGTGAACAGGGATGAACGTGGTGAACGCAAGGTTGTTTCCATCTCTAGAAATACTTCTCGTTTTAGTTAACTCATTCTTCCAACTTCTTTCGAGAGGCGGAATAACATCTTCATTTTTGCTTTCACAGGTGAAGATGCCGTTGAGCATGCTTTAGCTAAACTCAGCCGATTTCTTCAACAAAGATTAACTTACTCGCTTAGTCCTTCCCTTTTACCCTGGGGAATTAGTTACACATGGTGGAAGAAATGAATGATGAATGTATGGTGAAGAACAGAGATATGATGATGAATACGATAATGATATTAAAATCTAAAGATAAACGTTTGTTACAGATAATGAATGAAAGATTAGAAATTAACACAGTTGGTGAATAGAATAGAAAGTAAGAATAGATAATGAAAGCAGTCTTGACATAGATCTCGATCGGAGACGATGTGCTTTTCGGTGTGTGGGAGGAATGGAGTGGAGAACTTCCTTCTCAAGCTTGTTTTCCAGGTAGAAGTGATATTTTCACAGAGCTTCTTCTTCGGGAATGGGAATGAATTACTTGCTCTAGAGACTTACCTTTTAGTCTTGTCTCATCTTTCTCCCCGAATTTTCTCTAAATTGTCTCTTCAAACCAGCCTCCTTTCTTTGAATTTGATGTAGTTGTTTATAGACCTTGGCACCTTTTGCATCAGTGGTCTCGCTCTGAAAAGCTGATTTTTCCTGCCATGGCTTAGTGGAAATGTCCGCTCCACTTCACATTTAATTTGTCAGAATCGTACAACAAAAAGCTGTACAATTTCAGAAGTCTTTGCGAATGCGTCGCTCTTTACATCTATGATCGATTGTCACATGCGGTGTAATTGCTTTGATCTTTTTATCGATTGTCGCATGTGGTGCAAATGTGTTGTTCTTTCTTTGTCCTCGAGCGATTGTCGCATGCGGTGACTTGTTTCCTGCAAAACAAAGACTTAGACATTCTATTTTGCCATCGCAATGGGGTTAGCGGGTGTGCTTACGACACTTTATAATTTTCACGTTTCTAAGCCAATTTCTATACGATCGATGCAACTTTTCCTTCTTTTTTCCGTATAATCTAAATAAAACGGTATAAATAACTTGTATTTCTACAAGTTATCACTTATCTATAGCGCCATCGCCTATCGTGTAGCGCTATGTCTAGTGCATCGTTTAGTGTCGCATGCAGCTACACGATCGTCCATGTGCGTCACACTCCAACGCCCATCACCCATGCTCGTGCACTTGATTCTGCCGNCATCGTTTAGTGTCGCATGCAGCTACACGATCGTCCATGTGCGTCACACTCCAACGCCCATCACCCATGCTCGTGCACTTGATTCTGCCGTATGCATGCTAACCTCCAAAACTTGGTTGCCACATGCCTTATCCAATGCATGGCTTTTCTTCACTCGACCACACTTGGCTTCAAGGCTTAATCTCTTATAACCTCTACAAACTTAGCCTCATTAGAGCCTCATGTGTTAATGTTTCCTAACACCAAATGCATGATTTCTTTTTTTACTTCATACTCAGCCAAATTTTTAGTTAAGGCTCATATCAAAGCTACTAAACAAATCTATTCAAACACTTAGAATTTTCCTTCTCTTCAAGATAGGATTTAACTTATACTTAGTTATTTTTCTTAATTACTTGCTTAAATAGGGAAATTGAAATCTGAGTTTCATAATAAGTCTACTAAGTTATCCTTCAAACAAATTTGTTGTACAGTGATGTCGCATCAAGAACATGAGTGTAGAAAAGCTTCAGTGAAATATGTTTTGTTCTATCTCTTTTAATATATCTTTTTTTGATTTGGGCTATGCCAGTTGTGTTGTTTTCCTATAATATTTTTGGAAGGTTTTTATTAGAAGACAAGCCACATGTTTCACAAATGTATTGAGTCATTAATCTTAGCCATACACATTCTCGACTAGCCTCATGAATTGTAAGAATTTCAGTATGATTTGAGAAAGTGACCGTTATAGTCTGTTTCACCGATCATCGTGATATAGCAGTTCCTCCACATGTGAACAGATAACTTGTTTGATATCTAGTTTTGTTGGATCAGATAAATATCCAGAATCCGTATAACCAACTAGATCAAAATTTGATTTATTTGAATAAAACAAACCCATATCCATTGTTCCTCAGAGAAAACGATGCTTAATTTCGTTCCAATGTCTTTTTGTAAGAGAAGAACTATATCCAACTAATAAATTTACTAAAAATGCAATATCCGGTCTTGTATTATTAGCAAGATACATAAGTGCACCAATCGCACTAAGATATGGTACTTCAGGATCAAGAAGTTCTTCATTATCTTCTTGAGGTCGAAATATATCTTTCTTTATATCCAATTAATGGACTTCCATTGAAATAGTTAATGGATGTGTTTTGAACATATAAATTTTTTTCCATAATTTTTCCTGTATAAATTGACTAATGAATAAATATTCCATTTGTTAAATGCTCAATTTGCAAACCAGGCAAATTTTTTTTTTTCTGAGATCTTTCATCTCAAATTCTTTCTCAAGATATTCTATTGCCTTTGAAAGTTCTTCAGGAGTTCCAATTATATTTAAGTTATCAACTTATATGGTTATAATATCAAATCCCGATTGTGATTTCTTCATAAAAACACATAGACATATTGGATTATTTTGATATCCTTATTTCAATAAATATCTACTTAGAAGATTGTACCACATCCATCTTGATTGTTTCAATCCATATAGTGATATCTGTAACTTTATTGAATACCATTCCTGGGAATTTGATGGATATGTTTTAGGTACCTTAAATCCTTTTGGAATTCTCATATAAATATCATTATCAATAGATCCATATAAATATGTTGTGATGAAATCCATAAGATGCATATCCAGACTTTTATATACAGTCAAGTCAATTAAATATCTTATTGTAATTGCATCCACCACCAGAGAATATGTCTCCTCAAAATCAATACCATGTCTTTATGAAAAACCTTATGCAACTAGTCTTGCTTTATATCTTGTGACCTCATTATTTTTATTTTTTTTCTCACAAATAACCATTTGTATCCCACATGTTTAACACCTTCTGGTGTTCAGACTACTGGTCCAAAAACCTGACATTTTGCAAATGAGTTTAATTTTGCCTCGATTGCTTTTTTCCACTGAAGCCAATCTTTTCTATGTCGACATTCTTAAACTGATTTTAGTTCAGGGTCCTCATTTTCAGATATAATATCAAGAGCGATATTATTCACAAAAATGTTGTCAGTAATTACATTAGTTCGGTTCCATCTTTTTCCTGACATGACATAGTTTATTGAAGTCTCATTATTATCTTTATGAATTTCATCTTCCTCACTAGTCATGTCAAGGATTTCTTTATGGGTATTTACATCCTCAACTAAGTCTTCTTGACTATTAAGTATTCTTCTTTTTCGAGGATTTTTATCTTTGGAACCCACTGATCTATCACGCTTCTAACGTTTTCCATACTTATTAGTGACAACTTGTTGCGTTGGGATATCAATTTTTTATGGAACATTTGTAGCTGGTATATGTGACCTAGTTACTTTCTTTGCATCTATAAATGCATCTGGTAATTGATTTGTTATATTTTGCAAATGAATTATTTTCTGAACTTCAAGTTCACATTGATCTGTACGGGAATCTAAATGAGACAATAACGATGCATTCCATGTAATTTCTTTTTCCAACTTCTTAATTTCTCTCTCTAATGTTGGAAAATTTGTCTCATTAAAACGACAATCAACAAATTGTGCAGTAAATACATCACCCACCAAGGGCTCAAGATATTTAATAATTGATGGGGAATCATATCTAACATATATTCCTAACCTCCTTTGAGGACCCATCTTAGTGCGTTGTGGTGAAGCAATTGAAACATATACTGCACATCCAAAAATTCGCAGATGGAAAATATTTGGCTCATGACCATAAGCTAATTGTAATGGCAAGTACTTATGATAAGCTACTGGCCTAATGCGTACAAGAGACGTTGCATGCAAGATAGCATGTTCCCCTACAGATGAAGGAAGCTTAGCTTTCATAAGTAATAGTCTTGCAATTAATTGCAAACGTAAATAATTGATTCTGCTAAATTATTTTGTATATGAACATAAGCTACATGATGTTCAACACTTATCCCAATTGACATATAATAACTATTAAAAGCGTGGGATGTAAATTCACCAGCATTATCAAGATGAATGGTCTTAATTGTATAATCAGGGAATTGTGCTCTTAACTTAATTATTTGAGTAAGTAATCTTGCAAATGCAAGATTTTGACTTGATAATAAGCACACGTGCGACCATTTGCTAGATGCATTTATTAATACCATAAAATATCTAAATGGTCCACTTGGAGGGTTAATGAGTCCATATATATCACCATGAATTCGTTCTAAAATGCAAGTGATTCAGCCCCTACTTTAGCTGGTGATGGTCTAATTATCAATTTTCTTTGAGAGCAAACATCACATGATAATTCATTAGATTGAAGAAACTTATGGTTCTTCAATGGGTGTCTATTTGAATTTTCAATAATTATCCTTGTCATTATAGATCCTGGATGACCCAATCAGTCTTGCCAAATTGTAAATATGTCTGGATTCATGAACTTCAAGTTCATTGTTGCATATGTTCACTAGAAGAATTTCGGACTTTAATGTCGATTTTAAACCGACATTAAAGGGCTTTAATGTCGATTGACAACCGACATTAAAGATAGTGTTATTAAACCCCTTTAATATCGGTTGTCTTTAATGTCGGTTTTAAACCGACATTAAAGGGCTTTAATAACACCGTCTTTAATGTCGGTTGCAATCGACATTAAAACCCTTTAATGAAATTTGCAACCGACATTAAAGCCAATCGACAATAAACCCCAAAATCTGTCCGTTTTATCAATTATTGTCCTTTTTTTAAATTCCGTTGCCGAATTCATTTTTTTTTAAATTCAGTTTCCGAATCCATATTTCAATTAATCGTATATGAGTATTATACAATATAGAAGATAAAGTCTCAATATGAGACAGTAGATATGATATATAGATATTCCACATTATTCTTACTATCAGTCTCAATATGATAACCATTGTAACGTATATCTTTAGAACTTAGAAGATTTCTCTTTGATTAAAACTTAGAAGATTTTTCTTTGATTGACTAAAGAACAATGCATTGTCAATTGTAAATTTTGTTCCTACTGAGCAAAATACTATTTATTTTGCCAAAACCTTCAATCAAGCTTGCAGAACCTGATATTGTATTTACTTTTACTTTTAGCATTGTCAATTTGGAAAAGTATTTTTTATTTGTAAATATTGTATTAGTAGTTGCACTGTTTGCCAGACATAGATCTTATTTTCTCATTTTTTAGTCACCCAACATATAAAAATGATCCATGTTTCTTCATTAAAAGAAAATAATTACAATAAGAAAAACAACACTTAAAATATACAAAAGTTACTAAAAAAAATCATGAAGATAGATAAAAGAAAACAACAACATTAAGTTTAGATGTTCTCAAAGTCAAAAGAAACATTTGATGTGCCATCAACTGTGCCAATCTTCTCTTCAGGAGATTCAAGGAAGTCCGCCACATCCAAATTTGTCATTGAAGATAGGTCAAATATGTCATTATCCTAGTATTCAAAATTTGCTTCCACATTTTTCTCTTTTTCCTTCAAGGAGGCTTAATAGAGGTCAACTAAGTGTTTTGACGTACGATAGGTACGTGACCAATGCTCCGTCATTCCTCATCGGAAACATTTATTTTCAACACTCTTTGAACTTTTATCTTGTGGAGTTTTTCCTTTTTGATCATCATTTTATGTGGTTCTTTTGAAATTTAAATGATTAGAACAATCACCATGAAAATAATAATTATTTCTTCCTCTGTCACGGTCACGACCTCGACCGCGACTATGACCTCGACCACGATTATTATTAAAATGTACAGCATTCACTTCAGGGAATGGTGTTGTTCCGGTTGGTTGAGATTCATGATTTTTCATCAATAATTTGTTATTTTGTTCGGCCACGAGAAGACATGAAATTAATTCAGAATACTGTTTAAAATCCCTCTCTCGATATTGATGCCGCATGAGTATATTTGAGACATGAAATGTAGAAAATGTCTTCTCTAACATATCAACATCAATAATTTTCTTTATGCATAACAACAATTTTGAACTGATTTTAAATAATACGGAATAGTAATCACTTACTGATTTGAAATCTTGTAGCCTCAAGTGCATCCACTCATAACGAGCTTTAGGAAGAATAACTACTTTTTGATGATTATACACTTCTTTCAAATTTTCTCACAAGATATAGGGATCTTTTATTGTAAGATACTCCATTTTCAATCCCTCGTAGATATGATGATGTAGGAAAATCATAGCTTTTGCTTTGTCCTGACTGGATGTCGTATTTCCTTCTTTAATAATCTCCCCAAGATTCATAGCATCCAGGTGGATTTCGGTATCAAGTACTCATACTCTCGATCCTTCTGGTACCTTTTTCACTAAATCTCTTTTTACTTATTTGTCTAACCATCTTTTACCTCTTATATCTTTACCTGGCTCTGGAAGGCTAAAATAAGAAATTAAGTTGTTGCTTGGTTGGTTACCTTTGGAAGGTTAAATTCCGCGGACTAAAGTTCTTCTTACTTGGTTCTGGGACCTTTATGGCATGTGTTATTCAAGAGGGTAATGGAGGATCTGTACTACTTGCTTTGGAGTTGTCCCCCGAATTACTAAAGGATTACTAAAGACGAGTCTCCTAGTCTGTAATGATCAAGAATGACTATTGTCGTATATATCAAGGGTGATAAATTCTAATTTTGTGAGATTTGTCCTGACAACACTATCATAAAATATTGTACTTATGTTAGAAATTTAATAAATATTGAATATGAAAAATATATTAAATTTATTAATTATAACGAAAAGGGAAAAACCGACATACCTTTAGGACCCACCTTTAGCAGGGAAAATGACAGGAGCTCGTGCTGATAATGTGTTGTGATCGAGAAGCACAATGAGAATACGTATATTGAAAAAATATAATATAATAATATATTTAAATAATAATAATTAAATAAATAAAATAACTAAAAGCATAAAATAACTACAATTATAAAACTGTATAACATATAAATTGAAGTGGAATTCTCACCAATGTATATATGATATCTCTACAAGATCCACAAATGACCACTTATTTATAGGAAATTTTAGAAAGTAAAAAGTGGCACACTTGAACATGCTTAGGTGGTTGAATGACACATAGCCAACGTATGTGATAATGGAAAAATGATACTTGATATTAGACACTAAACATGATCCTAATACGCATATATTATTTTTATATAATATTTATAATAACATAATTATTTTCCTATCAAAATTACATAATTTTCACTAATGCCAATATTCAATCTCCGATCCTATAAATCAAACGCCCGCCTCGAAGGGTACGCCGGTAGCCGGAATCCAAGCCCCACCGTGAAGAAACTCGGTCACCGTGAAAGGCCGCGCCTCCTCCGCACTACGGAGGACGTGAAATCCCGGCCAACTAACCCTAAATCTCGTCGAAGAACCGCCGCCCCTGTTCTTAAACTCTGCATAAAACAGAGTCGAAACCGCAAAATCCCCCCTCCATTCTGCCCAGCCTTTCGGATCGATCAATCCGTCCAAATCCGTCGCTATAACCACCGTCCTCGAAAACCTCTTCCACGGGCGCCCGAGGTAGGTCCTGTACTGAGCCTTTACGGGGGCGAAATCTGGCGCCGGCCGGACTCTGGAGTCGATGATCGAAATTCCAGTGGCCTCGGCCGGATCGTCGCGGCCTTGGGCGGTGATCATGTTGGCTTGGTGGCGAATCGGCCGTCTGACGAAGATTTCACAGTTCTGGAGGACGGCGGCGGAGTTCCCGAAAATGAAATCGACGGTGCCGTAGATTTGACAGTCACGGTAGAATTGACGGAGGGAATGGAGGAAGAGGGTGTCCTGATAGCCTTTTATTACGCACCGGTATACAACGGCAAGGTCGGAATTCAGCCGTAGCGCCACGGCCTGTTGCTTTTCCGGTCCGGCGATGTTCTCGAATGTTATGTCCCTCGCCCAAAATCCGTCACCGGAAACTCCTGCTCAGGTACGGGAGTTCTTTCAAATTTCAAATTAGTTTTATATTGTTTGATGACTCGACTGCCTGGTTTTATCTCCATGTTCTTTTAAATTTTCAGTTTTGATGTTTGCTTTTAAGCCAAAAATTGCCTATATCGTAGAAAGGTTCAAAATTTTATTTTGGGGGAAAAAAAACAACAAAACAGCACAATTTTTCTTTACTATATTAAAGACAAATCAAAATGTTAGATTCTATATATATATTCTAGACATTTTTTTATTTAGAAATATTTTCAACTACAAATTTCGTGCTTTCTTACCTATTTAGATGTAAAAACATGTAATTTTAATATGATGTTTTTTTTTTAAAAAAAAAATCATAATTCTTGCGTTTTCTTTTTATTAGAGTCGATTCCACCTCTTTCTTTCATTTTCTTAAAAAAAAATTGTTTAAATCAAATACCAATTTAAACTTTATAAACTCTCATACGAGATTCGTCCTTCAAGTTTAATTTAATAGATTAATTTTTTAAAAAAAATCTGTAGCTTAATGAATATATCGCTTAGGTCCTTAAGCATTTAATTTTTGAAAAATGTTAGTTGTTCAGGCTCACCAAATGTAGCTGAGTTATAAGTGGTGGCGCCGTCGGGCACGTTGCGACTACCGATGACCATGGTTTTGTCTGCGCCGTCGCCGACAACCATGATATTCTTCAACTGTATTCCAATTTCCACATTCTCCTTGTAAACGCCGGCTTTCACGTATATCACAATTCTCTCCCCTCGCCGTCTCCGTCCAGTCCTCGTTAGAGCCACCACCGCGCCGTTTATGGTTGTGTGGGTGCCAGAGCCGTCCTTTGCCACCACATAATCCGCCTTCGACGTCGCCGGATTCCACTTCGCCAAGTTGATTCCTCTGTTTTCTCTCCATTTCCGTTTCTCCACTACTTCCCACCCTGAAATTTCAAAATTATATCCCCATATATAAAACGAAGGTCTTTCATGTCTTCTAATTTTATTTTTTCTTTTATTATTATTATTTTTTATTTTGAGTGTTGAACTTTTCAAATGCCCTGTCCTTTAGTTTTTCTTTTTCCTCATTTTGAATTATATATACTCACCAAAATCCAAATCAGAGTTTCTTTATAATCAAAAAATGGATGCAGAAGGGGCTTGAGAAAATTTGTTTTTCTTTTTTTTTGTTTTGTTTTGTTTTTTAATTTTAAAAATAACTATAACAAGTAAATAAATAAATAATGTGTTAATCATTGCAATTAGTTTATTTTGCTTTTTCCAAATAATAATAATAATAATTCTATATTAGCTTTCAAATTATATTCCTATAGTGTTTTTTTTCTTTGTAAAATTTATTGCTATTTTATGTTACAATACTCATTTTTGTCCACTACTTTTGAATTTGTTCAATCATCAAACTTGAAATGTTCAATTTTAATTATTATTTTTAATAAATCATAAATTTAAATACTATATTATTATTATTTGACTATATTCTCTAATACTATATTATTATTGTTATTTTCAAAGATTCCTTATCTGAGTTTTTTCCTCTAAATTTTGGAAACATGTTCCCAACTTGTGTTTTTTGCATGAAAAATATAAAAATTATTATTATTATTACTACTTAACCAATCTCTATAAAAATAAAATTTGAGAGGCTAAATTTAAGATTCCATAAGAATGAGAACTCGAAGACTTAATTTAAAATTTATTATAAATATAAGAACTAAAATTGAACACTTGAAAAGGTAGAAAATTAGGAACTAAAATGTGGTATTTAAACTTTATTATTATCCAATGACTTTTTGTTAAGGTTAACTTTCAAAAAATAAAAATAAAATCAGGGTAAATTATAAAAACACCACTTAAATATAGTAGTAGTTATAATTACATTCTCAAACTTTTCATTAGTAAAACTGGGTCACTAAACTTTTATAATTATTAAAATTACTCTGGAACTTACAATAATTATTAAGATAAAAATTCAATCCTCAAATTTATACAAATGTTATAATTAATACAATTAATTAAATTTCAACATCCAATTTTAAAAATTAAAAGAAGTTATAATTACATCTCCCACCTTATTTTAGGGATATTTGTGCAAATTACCCAAAAATCAAATGGTTAGGAGTTTAAATTATTTATTTATTTTTGGTTCTTGATTTTTTTTCCTTTTTTCTTTTTGCAAGTGATCGATAGCACATACTTAAACATAAAAGTATATATATATATTTTAAAAAGAAGTCTATTACAAAAATATATAAGTTGGAATAAGGATTGATGATTGCAGGTGCTTACCGATCCGCTTCTCCACGGCAGCGATCTTGTGGTATAAACGCAGAGCTCCGGTGAGCAACACGGTCAAGTTATTCCCATCCACCGCCGTCGCAGCGCCGACCTCTTCCAATCCATCCAAACAACTCCGATGGTTAGCCACGGCGGCGCTAAGCCACATCCAAGCATCTTCCGCCGTATAATTCTCTCCAACCAACATTCCGGCGAGCCGCCAGTCCGCCTCCTCGTAGAGCGTAGCGCAATCGCCAAGTGCGGCCTGTAGATTCCGATGCCCAAACGGACGTCGTTTTAAATCAGCTATTCCGGTTCTGGCTTCCCTAAACCCGGCCTGGGCCAACCGAACCGGGTCCAGCTCGGGCAACGAAGAATTAGGGGAAGTCAGCAGGGCCAGGGGTAAGAAGAGGAGAAGAAAGGTAGCGAGAGGGAAGGGCATTTTGGTAATTGCGGCCGAGGAGAAATAAAAAAAAGAAGTTTTTGTAATGTAAATGTAAATGAATTGATTAGTGAGTGTAAGTGAGAAAAATTAATCGATAGAATATAAATAGGTGGGTGTGGAGAGAGATAAGAAGTGGGTGTAAGAAATAGAAACATCTGGAGTGTGGGTGTGACCAAGTGTCACGTGGGTGGTAAGAGAATTTTCTTTTGGTTTTTTTCTTAACCAAATACACATGTTCATGTTAGAATTTTCTTTTGGTTTTTTTAGTTTTTTATTCGATTAAAACAAATCTTATGGATATTATTAATGTAAGCAATATTATTACATTAGGTCGTTAACAGTAATTTAGCATTTAGAATTTAATTTTAGGGTTATATCAAGAGGCAGTAATAAAATTCCTACTTACTTAAAAAAAAAAAATAGAATTTAATTTTACAAGTTTTCAATTACCATCAAATAGTTCTAAATTGATTTTTTTTTTTTTTTTTTTTTGTGTGTGTGTGTGTGTGTGTGTGGGAGGATCCTTCTAAAGTGAGACGGTTAAGGAAGCCCACTAATTTGGTTGTTTATTTTTCCTCAATGTAAGCCCATGATATAAGGACCCAATATTAACAAAATTTGTTATTTTTTATTCTTTATTCTCATAAATATATATATAAAAATTAGAGTTTTCTCTTGCACCAATTATCTCTCCAATGGCCTTCCTTTTTTCATTTTCTCCTATTGCCTTTCATTTTGTTAAAATGGTATCAGAGCCCATAGGAGGAGTAGTGTCATGGGTTGAGAACATAGTCATTGCACGTGAGATCATGGACTCGTTGCAAGATTTGTTTGAACGTCAGTTCTTAATTTTCGAGCACAAAGGTATGGATGGCAAAACCAGTAGTGTCAGTTTCATAGTTAATCTCCAAGAAGAGGAAGCAAATGTTGCTAACTCTGTTGAAGTTCATGGAAGAGAAGTGTTTTCTGAAATGGAACTTGAAGCTTATTTAGGTTCTAATACTGATCTCACTACTATCCAAAAGAGAAGGATATATAAAGACAATAAATATGATTTATTGGTCTTAGAGACGTGCTTGGTAGAGAATGATGATTCTGCCTGGATCCTAGATCCGGGTGCTACTAATCACGTCCGTTCCTCTTACCAAGTATTCAGTTCCTGGCAAATGTTGCCACAGGGAGAGATGACTCTACGAGACAACACTGGTGAGGTTGTTTCAGCTGTTGCTGTAGGCAGGCTGAAGTTATTTTTAGACAAGAAACATTATCTGTTACTGGATAATGTTTTCGTAGTTCCTCATATTAAGAGGAACTTAATCTCAGTTTTTTGTCTCATTGAACAAGGTTATACCATCTCTTTTTCTGAGAATAAAGTGTTTATTTTCAAGAATGGAATGGAGATTAGTTTTGGTTCAATAAAAAGTAACTTATATGTACTAAGCCCGTTAGTCATAAAAGCCTTGTTTAATACTGAAATGTTCAGTATGGCAACAACAGCTAAAAGACCACAGGTTTCTCTTAAGGAAAACACCATTCTTTGGCATCTAAGGTTAGATCACATCAACCTCAATAGGATTGAGAAGTTGGTGAAAAGTGGACTTCTAAAGAGTTCAGAAGAAAACTCCTTGCCAGTGTGTGAATCATGCCTCGAAGGCAAGATGACCAAACGATCTTTTACTGGAAAAGGTTATAGAGCCAAGGAAGCCTTGGAGCTTTTTGTATATTTAGATCTTTGTGGTCTGATGAATGTTAAGGCTCGAGGTGAGCATGAATATTTCATCTCTTTCATAAATGATTATTCAAGATACAAGTATCTCTACCTAATGCAACGTAAGTCTGAAACCCTTGATAAGTTCAAGGAATACAAGGCTGAAGTTGAAAACTTGTTAGATAAGAAGATAAAAACACTACGATTTGATCGTTGTGGAGAGTATATGGACCTCTAATTCTAGAACTATATGATAGAACATGGAATCGCGTCCCAACTCTCGGCCTCAGGTACACTTCAGCAGAATGATGTATCATAAAAGATAAACAAAACCTTGTTGGATATGGTTTAGTCTATGATGAGTTATGCTCATCTTCCAGACTCGTTTTGATGTTTTGCAGTGGAGACTACATGCTATATTCTAAACAACTTTTCCTCGAAAAGTGTTTCTGAAACACCTTTTGAGTTATGGAAAGGCCGTAAAGGAAGTTTACGCCACTTCAGGATTTGAGGGTGTCTGACCCATGTGCTTGTGACTAACTTAAAGAAGTTTGAACCGCGTTCGAAAGTTTGCCTCTTTGTAGGCTACCTCAGGGAAATGAGGGGTGGATACTTCTATGATCCGAGTGAGAACAAAAAGTTTGTTTCTACAAATGCTATCTTCTTGGAAGAAGACCACATTAAGGATCATAAACCACGAAGTAAGCTTGTTTCATGTGAGATTTCTAGTGAGACTAACTACTGAGGGTTCAATAAGAGTCGTTGAACGGGCCAATAAATCAAAAGAGTTGTTGATGTCGGTACATCTAGTCAATCAGCTCAAGAGTTAAGACTGCCTCGTTGTATTGGAAGAGTTATGAACCCACCGGATCGCTACATGGGTTTAACTGAAGCCCAGAACATCATTTATAATGATGGAGTCGAGGATTCCCTATGCTTCAGCTGTTGGAAGCTTAATGTATGTAATGTTGTGTACCAGACCCGACATTTGCTATGCAGTAAGGATTGTCAGTCGTTATCAGTCCAATCCAGGATTTGATCACTGGACGACAGTCAAGATAATCCTCAAGTATCTTTGGAGAATTAGGGACTACATGCTCGTGTATAAAAATAATGATTTGATCCTTATAAGATACACAAACTCTGACTTTCAGACCGATAGAGAATCTCGTAAATCGACATCGGGATCAGTGTTCACTCTGAATGGAGAGGTTGTAGTGTAGCGAAGCATCAACCAAGAATGCATCGTAGACTCCACTATGGAAATCGAATACATAGCCGCTTGTGAAGTAGCTAAGGAGGCAGTTTGGCTGAGGAAAATCCTTACAGATTTGGAAGTTGTTCCAAATATGGATTTTCCAATCACTCTTTATTGTGATAACAGCGAGGCTGTGGCAAATCAAAGGAACCTCAGAGTCATCATCGAGGCAAACATATAGAACTAAAATACCACATGATCAGGGAGATTGTGCATCGTGGTGATGTGATAGTCACAAAGATCGCATCGGAGCACAACGTTGTTGATCCCTTTGCAAAGGCTCTCATGGCTAAAGTATTCGAAGGTTACCTGGAGAGTCTGGGTCTGCGAGACATGCGGCATCTTGTCTGGGGAAAGTGGGAGATGATACTGGGGTATGCTGTAGCTTATTGTATATTGTACATGTATTTATCTTGTATTGTACATTAGTCTCCAACAAAATTAGGACAAGTGGGAGATTATTGGGATTGGTGTCCTAATTCTCCCGGAGTCTCGTAGTTTGTAATATATACACATCTTATGAATAAAATAAGAGTTATTTTATTTGGCATTTACTCATATCCAATAAACAAAGCTCCATGGTTATTGTATGTAAACTTAAGCACGTATATGAGATATACAAGTGGATCATGCCTTAAGTAATAACCTAAATAGGTATGTAGTATAAGGATTAAGGAGGGATACCTGATCTTGGTGACACTACGGATACGGACCACTTTGTAGAGGTTTGCAAGTGTTATGAACTATTACAGATGGTAGTGCCTAACCATTCATGTGGAGACATGCGAGCGGGGGTGTCCTATACAAAGAGTTTGTATAAGACCGGACCACGAGATGACTAGTCTCTGTATATAACGTCGTTGATACTGAAGACTGATATCTCACCTAAACGACCATAGGTGACATGACCTCAATCCTAAGTGTTTTGGGAACTTCTGCCTTTGAGGGCGGTCTTTTGATTAGTATAAGTGAGAGTGGCCAGATTGCCAACTCAACATGCCTACCTTTTTAAGGACTTTTCTGATTTAGGAGCTAGGAACTTAGTTACACAAGATGGAATTCACTCATTTCCCGATGCAGGAGTAAGTAGATAGATTGCTCCCTTAAAGGTTGATTTCGGGGCTTAAACATAGTGACCACATCTTCTCTTTGGAAGAGAAGACTCAGTCGTAGTAGGATTATGACTTATGTTCATTAGAGGGATCAGTGGTACTTAAGGAGTTAGATGTAACTACAGTGGCATAACAGTTATTGGCCCCGCTGTACTTACGAGCGATCTGTGAAGGGTTATCGCACTGTTGATTGGTTAATATAGACACATAATATATCTGTGGTAAGGAGAGTTTAGGCATCTATCTTTAGTGGAGTGCTTGGCAGTTAATGAATGGTAGATCCCGTGACTAAAGAGTTTAGACGTTATTCACGTACCGTTGGAGCTTTGAGCTACAGGTCTATAAGGTCCCCTTGGTAGCTCAATGGATTCAAGTTGAGAATCAGTTCTTAGTGTTGATTTGAAATGTTTAAATTGACAAGAGGAAATTCGATTATATATGATATGATCGATGTGATGTATGAGATACATCTAGTGGAAGATTAATGTAAATGAGATTTACATTAAGGACCATGTAATAGAAAAAGAACTATGGTTTATATATTTCATGAGATGAAATATTAAAATGATAGATTATAAATATAGTATGGTAAGTTGGTTATCATATATATTTATAATAATATTAATTATTGGATAATTATATTTTTTTCTCTAATAACCAATTGAGTGGGAGGTTATTGGTGGTTTCATGGTAACCGTGAGATAAAAGAAATTTTTTTTCCTGATTTTAGGAGGTTCTTTTAGAATTTCCATTCTCGGAAAGACTCGTGGAAATACTGTCAAGTGAATGAGATTCACTAAACAATAGCTGAAGGGAGACTAAACGATTGTGGAGTGACATTACACTACAGTTCACTCAGCTAGCCGTTAGCTAAACGATTGTGGAGCTTTTGGTAAACGATCGTATAGCATTTGTTAAACGAAATCGGGCATTGTCTATATGATAGATATTGTCAATCCCACTTGCTCAATCGTTTACACGATTGTTCTTCCTCTGGTCTCTTCCTCTAACCAAGTCCACACAGAGCCCACACTTATGGATTCTCACACCGAGAATATCAAGGTAGCTATTGTGGTGGTGTCGTATTCAACTCAACATAGTTCGAGGTTTTTGGAGGTTGTTTGCTGTGTTCGTGGTCTTGGAGTTTATTGTGTTTGTAGTTGTTGTGATCGTGCTGTGTTACGGTCGTAGTGTACGAGCATTCATGATTACAGTTTTGGAGATTGATCGAGTGTTCGTGATCGAGGGTGTTTGAAGATGAGTCTTCAAAGGTATGATAATCCTTTCCATCGATCTTAAGTAAAACGTGTTGTAATTTCGTTTTTGATTGTAATTATGTAAGGTGCCTCAAGGTGATACACAAAAACTTTATTCAATCCAACGAGAAAGACTGTGGGATATGCTGTCGCATCTCCCGCTCCCACTTACTATGAACATTCTCTCCATCTACCTTGATATTGACCTACCCAAACATTATCCTTTAGTGGGACACTCCTAGGGTGCCACGAGGCCGAGGGTAGATCTCATAGTGTGGACTATAAGGGAGAAACGCGAGAAGTTTAAATGAAGCATTATATGCCCCAAGTACCTCCCACTGAATGTTCTACCTAGGGGTTCATAAACCTAGACAATTTGGCTACTGATTCCAGTTTAAATGATTTATTAAGTCTGCTAAAAAAAAACTTTTGTCTTTGAAATAAAACAAGTTCAAGTAGTCACATTTAAACTCTTTAATGGACTATCTTTAACTTTCATGCATGCATCAAATCTATCTAATTCACCTTTCCAAGTAGGTTCCCAGGTAGGGGTGTTATGTTTCCGTCACCTTAAATACCCCAGCCTAGACAGAAGCCGCCTTAGACAAAAGATCCCCTATAGATAGATTTGTTACACTTTAACATTTTATTAGTCAATTTAATCCTATTAAACTGATTAAAAGATTAAAGCCTAAGGTTGCTAATCATATTAGAACCATGATCTTAGGTCTATCTCATCCAAGTTCTAAACATTTTAAAATCATGAATTAAACCTAAGTTGGCATGCATGTCTTGGTTATTGATTTTAGATCTAATTTCTTTTTATAACCATTATAAAAGAAACAACTAAAACTTACATTGCTACACTATAAGGTATTTATAACGCTTATAAAATAACCTATGTGTCATGCTTCATGCAATGTCCGGTCATTACTATACGTAACTTTTATATACAAGTAACAACCAAGCACACATGCTTTCCATACACCCTTATACTATAACTTTTATAATATAAAGATGATGCATGTTAATGCTTTTATGCATGCATAAATATATCTCTTATATTATATGATGCATGAGCATGCTCTTACGTAACTTAAATCACGCTTCTCTAAATCATAACACTTATAATAAATAAATGATGCATGACCAATGCATAACCTAAAGTTGGATATTTCTATATGTGTATACCATATGACATATAAAATAAACCATACATCTCATGTATAAAACCACAGATTAATGGATCGGGATGAACTACCTCTAAAAATTAGAATGAAAAATTCTATCTATTACATTTTTCCACTGAGAAAATCGGTTCACAAGCGAACTGAGTCTTGAACTGTCAGGCTAAGCTCCCATTGTGTAGTAAACGCCTCTGGGTAAACAATTGTGTAGCGCACACTTGACGATAGTGCGAATACTAAATGATCGCTTAGACGACAACGAGGCTACGAAGCCTGATCGTCTAGATGATTGCTAAACATGCGATAGGTAAACGATTTACCACACGATTTTCTCCACGATATCTATCTACTTAGCCCTACTTTGGGGAAGAAGTGAATTCCATCTTGTGTAGTTGAGTTCCCAGCACCCAAATCAGACAAATCCCAAAGTGGTAGGTTTGAGTCGGGGTTTTGGTCACTCGTACCTATGCAAATAAAAGAACTGCCCTCAATGGCAGGAGTTCCCAACTCACTCAGGATTGAGGTCATGTTACCCATGGTCATCCTAGTGAAGTGAACTGTTTGTCATGAACGACGTCATATAACGAGACGTTAACACTTCGTGGTCAGGTCTTATACAAACTCTTTCTATAGGATGCCCCCGCTCGCATGTCCCCATACGAATTATCAGGATCAGACCATCTGTGGTAAGTCACAACACTTGTAACCATTCCACAAAGCGGGTCACATCTGTAGCGTTACCAGGATAAGGTTTCCCTTCTATATCCATATACTACAGACCATTTTGGTTATCGCTTAAGACATGATCCACTTGTATGTCACCACATACATGCTTAAGTTACATAATGAAAACTAAGGATTTTAGTTTATTGGTTTGTGGTAAAGCAAATAAAACATCCAATGTGCAAATTCAAAAAGTGAAGTAAATATCATATATTATACATCAAAGCGTTCGTACAAATTGTTTACAAACTACAGGACACGAGACTTTAGAGCATCATCTCCAACAATCTCCCACTTGTCCTAAAGCGAGTAGGGTGTACAAAAATTAATACAAAACAATAAGCTATGGCATAAAAATCCAGTACAATAAAATCTCCCACTTGCCCTAGTCCAGTCGCGGGCGGTCCCGTAGACCCATGCTCTGAAGGTGACCTTCAAACAATATAGTCGTGAGAGCTTTTGTCAACAAGTCAACAACATTATGCTTCGAAGCAATCTTCGTGATAATCACGTCCCCTCGATGTACTATATCATGGATCAGATGATACTACCGCTCTATGTGTTTGTTGCGTCTGTGATTCCTAGGCTCCTTGGAGTTCACCATAGCACCATTATTGTCACAATAGAGGGTGATGGACCTAGACATATCTGGAATAACTTCCAGTTCTGTCAGGAACTTTCTGAGCCAGACGACCTTCTTAGCAGCTTCACAAGCATCTAAATACTCGACTTCCATCGTGGAGTCAGTGATGCACCCCTGCTTAGTGTTTTGCCACACTACAGCTCCTCCGTTAAGAGTAAAAACTGACCCTGAAGTGGACTTGCGAAAGTCCTTATCATTCTGAAAGTCAGAATCCGTGTATCTAGTAAGGATCAAATCCCTAGATCCATACATAGTATGTAGTCCCTCATTCTCCGAAGATACTTGAGGATGTTCTTCATTGCGGTCCAGTGACCCTAGCCTGGGTTAGACTGATACCTACTGACTATTTCCACAGTGTAGCAGATGTCTGGCCTAGTGTAAAGCATCGCGTACATCAAACTGCCAATGGCATATACATATAGGACCCATCTCTTCTCCTTAACTTCTTGAGGCGTCTTAGGACACATATCCTTAGATAGAGTGACTTTATGCCTGAACAGCAGTAGGTCCCTTTTGGAGTCCTGCATCGAATACTTGAACAACATCTTGTCAATGTACGATGCCTAAGACAGTGCTAGTACTTTTTTCTTACGATCTTGAAAGATTTGTATACCCAGAACAAACTGAGTCTCTCCCAAATCTTTCATTTGGAATTGGGTCGCTAGCCAGTTCTTAACTGCAGTTAGTAGACCTACATCATTCCCAATGAGTAGGATATCGTCTACATACAATACTAAGAAAACTACTCAACCATTGACAATCTTCTTATAGACACAAGGTTTATCAACATTTTAGTCAAAGCCATATAATTTGATCACAGTATCAAACCGAATATTCCAAGATCGAGATGCCTGTTTCAGCCCATAAATGGATCGATCTAGTTTGCAAACTTTTTGCTCCTGACCTTGGGCAATGAATCCCTTAAGTTGCACCATGTAAATGGTCTCCTCAAGATTGTCATTCAGAAAGGCCGTCTTGACGTCCATTTGCCAAATCTCATAATTATAATAAGTCGCAATGGACAGGAGGATGCAGATCGACTTTAACATAGCAACAGGCGAGAAAGTCTCCTCATAGTCGACTCCCTCTACCTGGGTATAACTCTTTACCACAAGTCGAGCCTTGAAGAGTTGTACCTTCCTATCAGTACCCCATTTCCTCTTGTATATCCATTTACAACCTATAGGTCTTACCCCATCAAGTTGATCTACAAGATCCCATATTGAGGTGAAGTACATCGACTCCATCTCGGGATTCATGGCTTTGACCCATTCATCCTGGTCTATATCCTCTATTTCCTTCTGGTAAGACAACGGATCCTCAACATCACCATTTGCTACCATAGCTAGGATTTTCATGAAAGCCAGATAGCGAACGGGCAGGTTTGCAACCCTCCCACTGCGTCGATGTTGCCTCAACTCTAGAGGTGGAACCGATCTACGAGATGAACTTTGTAAATGGATCAGCAATGTTGTGCTCCGAAGCTATCTACGTGACTATCACATCTCTTTCATGCACAATCTCTCGAATGAGATGATACTTCCGCTCTATGTGCTTCCTACGCTTATGACTCCTAGGCTCTCTGGAATTAGCCATAGCATAACTATTATCATAATAAAGTGTGATGGGCTTTGACATATTTGGAACAACTTCCAGATCTGTCAAGAATTTCTTGAGCCATACAGCTTCCTTAGTAACTTCACAAGCCGCTACGTACAAAGCCTCCATGGTGGAGTAAGCAAGCAGCCCTGTTTGGTGCTCCTTTAGACTACTGCCCTCCGTTAAGAGTGAACACTTATCCTGATATGGATTTCCTAGAATCCTTATCAATCTGAAAATCAGAGTCCCTGTATTATGTAATGATCATATACTTGAATATATTCTTAACGATGGTCTAGTGATCATATCCTAGATTAAACTAATATCTACTGACTATCCCCACTGCATAACAGATGTCAGGTTTAATACGTAACATTGCATACATTATGCTGCCAACAACCAATGCATAGGGGATCAAACTCATTTCCTTAACCTCTTGAGGTGTCTTAGGACACTGTTCCTTATACAATATAACTCCATACCTGAAAGGTAGTAAACCTGTTTTGGAGTTCTGCATCGAATACTTGACAAGAATTTTATCAATGTACCATGCTTGAGACAGAGCTAGCATTTTATTCTTTTGATCTCTAAAGATCTGAATTCCCATACCAAACTGAGCCTCTCCCAAATCTTTCATTTGGAATTGGGTTGCTAGCTAGTTCTTAACTTCCGTTAGTAGACCTACATCATTCCCTATGAGTAGGATATTGTCTACATATAACACTATAAAAGCTACTGAACTGTTGATAATCCTCTTGTATACACAAGGCTCATCAACATTCTATAATTCTGAAATGACGTAAACTAGCTTTACGACCATTCTATAATTTCAAAGATGTTGTCGTAACACTTTTGGATGGAATACAGGTCAAAATATACATTGCAGTCTGTATTACAAAACCCCAAAACAAATCAAGTAAGGAAGCGTAACTCATCATAAACCGAACCATGTCCAACAGGGTTCGATTTCTTTTTGCTGAGATGTACCAGATGCTAAGAATTGGGATACAATTCCATGCTTTGTCAAAGAGTTTTAGAATTTAAGATCCAAAAACTCTCCACCTCCATCAGATTGAAATGTCTAAATTATTTTATTCAATGCATTTTTATCTTCAGCCTTAAACTCTTTGAACTTTTCAAAGGATTTAGACTTATGATGCATTAAATAAACATACCCATACCTTGAATAATCATCAGTAAGGTGATGAAATATTCAAACCCTCATCTACTTTTACATTCATCAGACCACTGAGGTCTGAATGTACTAGCTCTAAGGGTACTTTGGCCCTGTGACCTTTTCCAATAAAAGATCTTTTAGTCATTTTGCCTTCAAGGCATGACTCACACACAGGTAAATAATTTTTTTCTAGCTTGCTTAGAAGTCCATTCTTTACCAATCTCTCAATCTTATTGAGATTGATGTGTCCTAATCTCAAGTGCCAAATTTGGACATTTTCTATAGGAGAAATTCTAAGTCTTTTATTTTGAGTTATCGGAGTTTTAAACATTTCAATATGAAGGAGAGATTTAGTTGCTAATGGTCTTAGCATATAAAGATTATTTTCGAGATTTGCAGTACAAATATATACTCCACTTTTGTAAATAAACACTTTATTTAAATTAAAAGAGATGGAATAATTTTGTTCTAACAAGCATTTTACAGAAATAAGGTTTATTTTCAAACTTGGAACCATAAATACATTATCTAATATAACATATGATTTCTGTAAAAAAAGTTGAAGTCCTCCCACTGTTGTAGTTGAGACAACATGCCCAGTTCGAACCAGCATCATCATCTCTCTAGCTTTCAGTTTCTACCAAGAACTAATTCCCTAAAATGAAGAATAAACATGGTTAGTGGTGTCCGAATCAATTATCCAGGCCGAATCATCATTTTCCACTAAATAGGTTTCCAAAACAAGCAAATCATATTTACTTTGCATGACCTTCTTCTTTTCCGCCAAGTATTTGGGACAGTTTCTCTTCTACTATCCCTCTTGATTACAATGGATACAAATTCTCTTTGTAACCTTGGCTTTCTTGCCCTTTTGAGCAGTAGCTAGTGGGTTAGCTTTCCCCTTTCCCCTTTTCTTCTTCTTCCACTTTTTGGTATTAAGAGAAAAAGGCATAGACTTTGTCCCCGAGCTCGAACCTCTGAAGAACTTCTTAGAGGATGAAACAACATTTACCTCACCCTTCTATTCCTTGGTTTTCATCAAGGATTGAAAGGTCTGTAGCTCGTTGAGCAAGGTGGTCAGGTTATAGTCAATCTTATTCATAACAACATTACTACATAACTGTAGGAAACTTTCAGATAAAGTTTCCAGAATGAAGCTAATATGATTGGCTTCATCGATGACGGACACATTCATCTATGCCACGTTGAAGTGGACAATCATCTTGAGAACATGTTCTCTAATAAATGTCCCTTCTTGCATACGGGCATTGAAAATGTATTTAAGAACGTCATGCCTGAGCTGTGCGAACGATTGTCCGAACATTCCCCTCAAGGCCTCCATGATCTCACGGGCTGAGCATGGGATCATGCTTCTTGGCCAAGACTTTAGAAAGGCTTGCCAAGATGTACACTCAGACCTTCTCGTTTGCTTGTGTCCATTGTTCATATGCTTCTGAAGCATTTTGAGCTTGAATGGGAGGACAGTCCTCCATTAGGACAAACCGGATTGATGATCAAGATAGTGTTCATTGTGTTTTTCCAAGTTGTGTAATTATTACCCGTTAGTTTGTCAGTGGGAAGTAAATTAAGAGTCGCTGAAGTCATAATGAATAAATTTGCTGAAACGATATAAATTATTTATATTAGTCTATTTTGCATTAAACCACTTAGAAAAACCAATCAATTTCAGCAAAATAATCCAATATATCCTAAGTAACATCTATTTTGCAATGATGCTTCAGTGTGACAGGAGAAAGCCATCGTAGGGTGATCAAGTGCCCTTTCACTAAAATGAGACTATCTCAATCGATACACAGAATAACTCCTTGTTATTGTAACTATCATTCACCATTATTCGGTCTAGAAATTGTTAAACTCGCTTAACATTTCTTGTAAATGTAACCCCTCATTTTAGATTATTGTGTTTTGCCCCAATGAGCCATCCATAGGAAAAAACCCATTGGGCAAAAACTAAAGTAACCCTTATCCCTTTCTGGAGTTTGAATAAAGTGTCATGCAAAAATATCATCTGTAAGGGGACACTCAAGGTACCATGAGACTTTACTTCAAACTAATGAGAGAGACTGAAGAATGTGTTGTTACACATTCCGTTCCCACTTGCTATAAACACTCTCTCCATTCACCTTGATATTGATCTATACAAACACCATATGTAGTGGGACACTCAAGGTGCTTCGAGGCCGAGTTTAGATCTCAAGGTGTGAACTTAGGAAGAGACATGGAGAGGATAAAATGAAGTATCATATACCCATGTTCCTCCCACTGAGCGTTTTACTTAGGGTTAATTAACTTGGGAGAATCCGGTTATTGATTTTAACTAAGTGTTTGTTTAATTTGCTCAAAAGTAACACTTACTTTAGATAGTTAAACAACTTTGATTAATGTTTATTAAACATTTTAATAAAATTTAATCAAACATTGCATCCTTGTAACAAATCTATCTAATTCACCTTTTCATTTCCAAGTAGGGGTGTTACGTTTCTATCAATTTAAAGACCCTAGCCTAGACAAAACTAACCTTAGACAAAAGGTCCCTTATAGATAAATTTGTTATAAATTTAATCTTTTAATTAAGAATCAATTTGATCCTATTAAACCAATTAAAAGATTAAACTTAAATTTCTAATCTCATTATAAAAGTGATCTTAGGTTTATATGAATTATATTTTAAAACAATTTTAGAAGATGATTTAAACATAAGATTTGTATACAATTATGAATTATTGATTTTAATTCTAATTTCATTTTGTTATAACAATTATAAAAAAATCAGATAAATTAAAACCATACTTACTTAGTAAATTATAACAATTATAAATTACCTAAGGCAATGTCATGCATCATGCAAATTAATTCATTACTAACATACATAACAATTATATACTAAAGTAATGAAATTATTAATAATATACTTTAAACATACATTCATACTATATATTATAACTCTTATAATATAAATGACTCATATATATGTTATTAATGCATATATTATACATTTATACTATATGATGCATGAGCATGCTATAAAATTAAATTAGCAATTATATATATTATAACACTTATAATATAAATAATGCATGAAATTAAATTCATAACCTATGGTGGGATTTAATACTATATGACATACAATATGACATATATATTTAAATAAAAATCATACATCAAATGTATAATTAATAAAAAAAATTTATTGGACCGGGATGGGACACTTAAACAATTAATTAAATTAATAATAAAAAAAAATCTAACTATTACGTCGAACCATCTAGCCTTCGACCTGCTCGAACTGACCGAACCGCAAGCGAACCAGACGAGCCATGAACCAAACCAAACAAGAATCGGTTTTTTCTTTCTGTCTCGGAGCATTACAACACTATGCCCAGCGTTGCAACGGTATAGAAAGAACAAAATGTTGTTCTTCATTGTAGTGTTGCAATGCTAAGGCACAGCGTTGCAACGCTGCGGTACAGTCTCCACTGTACAACCGCGTTCTCCATCGTTTTCCCATCGAATTTGGTCTCATTTTCTCTAGATCGGCGCCAGAAAATCCACGAATGACTCAAGGACTTCAAATACAGACTCAATCGCATTCAAATATGCCCAAAATAGAGGCACTTACAAACAAAAGGTAAATTGAAAGCCATAAACTAAAGTGCCAATCCCGAAAACATCCAATAATTTTAAACAAACACATTTTTAAACATTCATCACATGAAAATTACAAAATGCTTAAATCCCACCTGTACATTGTAAATTTAATTCCAAAATTTTGGAAAAAGTTGGGCCAAAAATCCCGCTCTGATACCAATTGAAGGAATCATTGAAGGTCCTTAAGCGGAAACGGAATCGAACCCAAAACCATAAATTTACAGAACCATCAAGTTACAAAGAACAAACAGAAAATTTATGCATTTAAAATAAAAATACAGCATGCTCTTAAAAATAAAAGAGAAAGAAATAAGATAACTAACCCTTGAAGAACGTTATCTTTACGTATTCTCTTCTTGTAAAGACACAAACTTGAAAAGAACTTAAATTTCCAAATGGCCACCACCAAAATGGTTTCTCTTGTATTCTCTGGAATGAGAATCCATGAGTATGTGGGCTCTATCTTTTTGATGAGGGAGAAAAAAATTGAGAGAGGAAGAGAGCTTGGGGAAGTAGAGATTCAAATGTTGCAGCACACTTCTATAACTCACTACCCAAGGAAGAAAAAGATGAAAAAAAAAATCCCCCGAACTGTCTTTCCCGCTCTTGCATGATGTAGAGAGAAAAAAAGGGAATGATTTACAACTCCCTCCCTAAATTGTTATTATTTTTAAAAAATTGAATAATAAATAAAATTAATTTTAATAAAAATTTTAATATGTATTTATATGATAACTATTTATCATATAATATATATTAAACTATATGTTATATCAAATATAACATACAACCTATAATTTAATATTGTATCCAATACAATATAACCTATAGTTTAATTCACTCAACAATGATATTTAATATAAATCTCATTTATATTAAATTTAATTATATGAATCCAATTCACATAATTAATATTTGAATCATATTCAAATATTTAATATCTCTTAAATAAACTTTATATTATAATGTATCAAATACATTATAGTAATTATATCATATATAATTAAATTAAAATAACTATATCACATATAATTAATTCTCTCAATTAGTTTGAACAATTCAAATTAATCCAAAAATGTTTCTCATAAATTCCCTGTTGAGCTATAGAGGAGACCTCTTGGACCTGTAGCTTGAAGCTCCAAGGGTACGAGAATAATTAATTAAACTCTTTAATTAAATTATTCACCATCCGTTAACTATTGGACACTCCACTAAATACTGACAGCTACATGCTTTGCACTACAAATATATTTTTGTGTCCATTGGATATAACCAATCAACAATACGATGACCATTCACAAATTGCTCATAAGTACAGCTAGGCAAAAATTACCGTTTTGCCCCTATATTTACATCTAACTCTTTAAGTACCACTTATCCCTCTAATGAATAATAAATCATAGTCCAACTATGACCAAACCCCTCTCGGGCTAGAAGAGGCTGTGACACCACATTGTTCAAGCCTTAGAATCAACCCTTAATGGAATAATTTATCTACTTTCCCCAACCTTAGGGAATGAGTGAATTTCGTCTTGTGTAGGGGAATGAGTGAATGTCCTCTTGTGTAGGGGAAGGAGTGAATTTCGTCTTGTGTAGTTGTGTTCCCAGCTTCCTAATCAGACGAATTCCTAAAATGGTAGGCTTGTTTAGTCAGCAATCTGGCCACTCTCACCCATACAAATCAAAGGACTGCCTTCATAGGCAGGAGTTCACGACTCATTCAGTATTAAGGTCATGTCATCTATGGTCATTCTAGTGAAATGTAAGTCTCTATTAAAAACGGCGTTATATAATAAGACTAAACATTTCGTGGTCCGGTCTTATACAAACTTCTTTATATAGAATGTCACCGCTCACATGTCTCCACATGAAGAATCAAGATCAGATCATTTGTAACACTTTACAACAATTGTAGCATCTATAAAGTAGATTGTACTCATAGTGTTACCAGGATAAGGTATCCAACCTTGTCCATTAACTACAAACCATTTAGGTAATCACTTAAACATGATCCACCCGTATATCTCTACATACATGTTTAAGCTACAAGATAACCTTGGATGTTAGTTTATTGGTTTGTGGATTTAATGCAACTAATGTCAAATAAAACATCACATATTTTATTAGATAAATAAGATGTTTGTACAATACAATTACAAATTATAGAACCCTATAAGATTTAGGGCATCAACCCCAAAAGATTGATATCTACTAACTATTTTTACTATATAGCAGATGTCAGGTCTAGTACATAACATCGCATACATCAAGCTACCAACAACTGATGTGTAAAACTCGAACCCTAATTACTTTAAGTAATGTGATGTCTTCTAATGAGCTAAATAATGCCATATCCCAGTAAGGATAGAAGATGGAATGCATAATAAGCATATGAATGAGACCATGCCATCTAATGAGGAGTATTGCTGAAGTAATATTATGAGTGAAGTTACAAAAGAAAATTTGCTAAATCCTGGCCCTTCATCACCAATAGTGGGCCAGGTGGAACAATGAAAGTTCATGCTGGATTTTGAGCGGTAATAGAAGCAAGAAGGTTGAATTCATTAGGTCGGTTTGGACAGATTACTTAGGCTATTTATGTAATTTCAATGGCATTCGAAAGCTCTGTGTGTCTATTTTCTGTGGCTGGGCTGTTGGAAGGAAAACTAGCCGGAATAAGGCCGAAGAGGAAAAATAAAGACGACGGGTTTGTTTCTTGGGTGAATCTAGGCCATCAGTGAAGAATTAAAGCTCCAAGACGAATTACGAAGCGTTTTGAGCTAAAACTTTGAGGTAATATTTAACTCAGTTATAAAGAACCTTGTAGAATGAAATTTTTTAAGATGAGACCAGGAAATCGAGTTATATAATTTTGAATGTTGAACTGGGAATTGTTGAACAAGCAGGTAGCTGCTTGAATTGGGGCCAATGATGAACTTTTGAATCTCCAAATTAAACGACGAGGCATTTTGAGCTGAAATTTTAAGGTAATGTTGTTAATCAATTCTAAACATATTTGTAGAAGGAAGTTTCTTCAAAAGAGGGTTGGATTTTGAGTTATGAATTTTTGAAATTGTAACAGAGGATGGATTTTGAGTTATGAATTTTTGAAATTGTAACAGAGGATCTAGGCATAAGCAAACAGTTGCTTAGGAAGATTAAGCAGGCAGCTCAAGAGCGAGAGTGAGCGAGAGCGAGAGAGAGCAAGAGGTGGATCTCGCTAGGGACGGAAATCTCGCTGGTTTGCGCAAAATCTCGCTGGAAAGTGCCAAATCTCGTTGGGAATAGTAAATCTCGCTTATAAGGGTGGTCTCACTCATGTGGGTGATCTCGCTCATGATGATTTTCTCACTAGAAATATTGTTTTTGTTGATAAAAGTTCCATTAGTAAATGAACTATTTGGGTTATTTTGCTAAGAATTCTAAGTAATTTAACTGGGGATTATGTTCTTTCAGGCAAAGAAGAGCTAGAAGAGGCGTATAATACATTAAGAGGCGAACGAACTGTGAGTGACTAAGTAAACTTTAAGTTTTTAATATTCACGCATATATGATCAAGTAAAGCACAGTGACATTAACAATGTATTTACACTTCTTCAAGCAACAATTTGTTGAAGAATAATTTTGTAACGACCCGACCCCCTAGGACTTAGGTAAGGCCGTTACTAAAATAAATGCATGCAAAGAATTTAAAACGACGCTCGGTTATTTGAAATAAATGCTAATTAAAACAAAAAAAGTTCAAAAGACATTTATTGAATGCAATTGTTAAAAATAATAATAGGGTACCCATAAATCATAAAGGTTAATAAGTGCATATGAAAAACAATTCTTAATAATAAGTTTCAAACATCAAAATTAAACATTAAGGGAAACATGAAAAGAACTCTAAATCTCATGATGCGGAAGCGTAAAAACTAGTCCCAGTGGCTCAATCACGAATTCCGCTGCGCCATCACCTGAAACATCAATATAAGAAAGAATGAGTATGAAATACTCAGTAAGTAGCCCCACCACTGGGGTCAGGCTATGCATCTATGTCCTTTAGATACCCGCATATGGCACATAAGCACATGAAACAGACAAGAGATTGATTCATATCCTATTGTAGTTAAGTATGCCCACAAAACTGGTGAATCCTGAAGGAAACACAAAACTGGTGAATCCTGAAAGAAACACAAACTGGTGAATCCCGAAGGAAACACAAAACCGGTGAATCCCGAAGGAAACACAAACTGATGAATCCCAAAGGAAACACAAAACTAGTGAATCCCGAAGGAAACACAAACTAGTGAATCCCGAAGGAAACACAAACTAGTGAATCCTGAAGGAAATACAAACTGGTGAATCCCGAAGGAAACACAAACTAGTGAATCCTGAAGGAAATATAAACTGGTGAATCCCGAAGGAAACACAATCTGGTGAATCTCGAAGGAAATACAAACTGGTGAATCCCGAAGGAAACACAAAATTGGTGAGCATTTAACTAATCAATGGGGGATATTCACACAGTCTCAACATTCAAAGAATCAACTCAACATTCAAAGAATAAACATCGTACAATTCTAAAACATACACTAAATCCTTGGTACCATGACTCCATCACATACACATAATCCTCAACAACATATTATACAACATTTATGTAGACCTTACATCATAATTCTACAACATGCAAGTATGCCTCAACACCAGCTGATCAGACGTCGACATATGAAATCACATACCATCACATACTAATGATCAAGTGCTTAAGTGTGTATTTAAACAATTCAGTACTCGTGCCAGAACATACTTTGATTCAGGTCATACTATCAATCAACATACTAACCATTTACCATAACTTACACTCACCATGCTAGCATATAACTAAAGTCTGGCCCGTGGGCAGTTTCAGTGGTAAAATTACTTACCCTCAAGGTAAATCTAAATTAGTTCAAGCAAGCTTATCCCCTCCTTGCCAAGCAGAGCGTTCAAGCGACACCAACCCTAACAAATTTTTTGTCGAAATTGGTCAACTTCAAACTTAATGGGCCACTTCAAAATCCTCCCAAATTTTCAATCTAAAATTCCAACATTATGGGTTAATCAAATCAGACCAAAATCTAAAATCTTAGTGGGTAACAATAAATTTATGTCAAAACATGATAGGCATTCAAGCTACTTTAAGAAAAGCCCATAAAACTACCCATTAGCTTACCCAAAAATCTCAAGAATCCGACGAGAGTAGTGGCAAAAGAAAACCCACACGACAGACCCGCATTGACAGCAACTGCAGTGTGTGGGTCAAGGTTGGGCGACGAACAGCTACGAAAGTGGNCTTCAATCTAAAATTCCAACATTATGGGTTAATCAAATCAGACCAAAATCTAAAATCTTAGTGGGTAACAATAAATTTATGTCAAAACTTGATAGGCATTCAAGCTACTTTAAGAAAAGCCCATAAAAATGCCCATTAGCTTACCCAAAAATCTCAAGAATTCGACGAGAGCAGTGGCAAAAGAAAACCCACACGACAGACTCGCGATGACAGCAACTGCAGTGCGTGGGTCGAGGTTGGGCGACGAACGGCTACGAGAGTGGACAAGGCTGGGCGGCGCGCGACTTATGATCTGGGCGGTGCTGACTGAAGAGCGGTGGCTCTCGGTGAGCATGGGTCGGCAATTAGTGACTGGCTGGACGCGTCTCAGATCTAAACTACGAGCATCAGATCTGGTAGACAGCTAAAGTCGCGTGGCTGGCTTCTCAGGCTCGACACAACTAGGTGATGGAGAGTGGAGCAGCGACATCTGGCTGGAGGCACGAATGGCTGGCGGTGGCGGACCCAATCGATGAAAAGGAAGACAAGATTTCGTTGGGGGGGGGCGCGAGGGTAAAAGGAAGGGGAAAAGAAAGAAAAATAAAGAAAAATAAAAGGAAAATAAAATACAATAAATAAAATAATATATATTTATTTCATTTTATTCTTTTCCTATTCCACTTATTCTATTAAATTCCTTTCCTTCCCAAAATAAAATTAATTCCTGCTATTAAATTCCAAATTGAACTATGCAACAGGAAAAACCAAATTTCCACAATAATTAAACTTCAGCAATTACACTTAAATGCCCAAAATTCCAGAAACGCCCTCGAATAATAAAAATTATTGAAATTACACTACCATAAACTTTTGGGGTGTTACAAATTTAGTGCATATCTCTCAGATTATATGTGTGTAGCACAGGCCAAGGTATGTTGTGTAACCGTTACAAAAGCTATGTTCTGATTTGATATATGCTTTCTAAAGGAAGGTTACGAGAGAACAAATTCTTGTGTAAATGAGTGACAATGGAATAGCTCTTGTGTAATACTAAGCTATGGAACTTAATTTGTTGTTACAAAATACACATTTGATACCGAAGGACGTTGAGAAGGTATCTAACCAATTTGGTACCCAAGGACAATTGAGAAGGTACCTGGCCAATTTGATATCGAAGGACTTTTGAGAAGGTATCCGACCAAATTGATACCGAAGGACATATGAGAAGGTATCTAACCAATTAGGTCTTGAAGGACACTTGAGAAGTTACCTAGCCAATTTAATACCGAAGGACTTTTGAGAAGGTATCTGGCCAAATTGATACCGAAGGACATATGAGTAGGTATCTTAGCAGCTCGATACTGAAAGATGTTTGAGAAGGTATCTGAGCAGAAGTACTTAAGGATACTAAAGGAAAATGAGAAAGTATTCTAGTCAGGTACATAAGGTACGACGGTACTCAGTTATAACCACGTGCACGTAGGTAATATGACGTCGAGGGATTGAGCAAAAGAGTTCTCCCCAACTAAGGTTGACATTGAGGGTTAGAACTATTAGTTCACTTTCAACTAAGGATAAAGGCAATCATATATTCTTCTAGGCTAGAAGAATAGTTTGAAATTTCTAATGCTTGTGACTGTTTATCAACGTTTGATGTTTACTAATATATGAGTTTTCCAAGTATGTTTTTCATGTCTAACGCATGCTGGTTATTTTACAAGCTAGTTTAATATGTTTTAATCCAACTTATTTCACAAAATATGAAGCATGTGTTAGGGTTAAAGCTAAGGTTGAATGAAGCTTGACGTACTATGTTTTAAATACCTAAAGTTGCCAAAGTACATGCGTTGGTATTTCTAAACATAATGAGTAGGGATACTGGTAGGGAAGGTATTTGAATAGATGTACTTAATGTGTTGACGGTACGCAAACTTCGTGTGTATGTTGGCAGTTCTAAATGAGAGGCCGAGGTATAGGTCTTTTGGCCGGTAATAGACAGTGGAAGCTAGAGCGGTGTATGCTCGTTCTCAACAGGATGTAATGATGATTATTGATGTATAAAATTTATTATCAACGTTTATATTTTAGGGATGTTGCTTGAGATGCCATCAGTATATTTAAGGATATCGACGTAGGGATCTCTTCTAGCCATAGTTTAATGTGAGCAGGTTGAAGTAGAGATCTCATCTGGCCATGGCTTGACGTTGGGAATTAGAGCAGTGAATGTTCATTCTCAACTAAGATTCAGGTATCAGATACATTGGTTTAAAAGGTTTTAAGTACACATCTGCTTGGTATACTTTAAGATCCAACATTATGTTTTCAAGCTTTCAGTTTAAGTATGAGATTTACGTTTTATTAAGTCACTCACTGGGCTTCTAGCTCACGTTTTCAAATGTTTTCTTTTCCAAATAGTGGTCAGTTCCCAGAAGACTTTTCTGCTGCTACTGCTCTGCCACTCAAAGAAACAGGTTCAGGGAAGCGTAATTGAAGACCTGTATTAGCTAGTACATATGTGTCTGTCTAGTGACTAGTATTATTGATGGGGCTCACTAGGTGGTAATATCCATGTATAATCAATGTTGCAGAACCCTGTAGTGTAAATGTATTAAGTTTTGAGTTAATATGTATGTATTCAGGGTTTGAGTATTAGTTAACAAGTAAAATAGGCAATAAGTGCTAGCAAAAGGGATGGTAACTGCTGCAATCACTATTCCGTCCAGGTTAAGAGGGTAATCTGGTGCGGGGTGTAACATGATGTATAGGGCATCTGACTCATATCCTTAACTTCTTAAGGTGTCTTAGGACATATTCCTTAGACAAAGTAACTCTATGCCTGAAAGGTAGGCAAACCTCTCTTGGAGCTTTGCATCGAATACTTGACAAGCATCTTGTCGATGTAAGATGCCTGAGACAAGGTCAGCGCTTTGCTCTTTTGATTTATGAAGATCTGAATGCCTAGAACAAACTGTAACACTCCTAAATCTTCATTTGGAATTAGGCCACCAACCAATATTTAATTTCAATCAGTAGACCTACATCATTACTGAGGAGTAGGATATCATCTACGTACAACATTAAGAAAGCTACTGAACTGTTGATGATTTTCTTATACACACAAGGCTTATCAACATTTTGATCAAAGTCATAAGACTTGATCATAGTATCAAATCTTATATTCCAAGATCGAGAAGATTGTTTCAATCCATAAATGGACCGATTAAGCTTTCAAACTTTTTGCTCTTGACCTTGGGTTATGAATCCCTCAAGTTGTAGATATAGATAGTCTTCTTAAGATTGTAATTCAGAAAGGTAGTCTTTACGTCCATTTTCCAAATCTCATAGTCATAATATGAGGTGATGACAGGAGTATTAGGATAGACTTCAACCTGGCAACATGTGAGAAAGTCTCCTCATAGTCGACTCCCTCAACGTGGGTATAACCTTTTGCCACTAGCCTAGTTTTAAAGGTTTACACCTTCCCATCAACACCCATTTTTCTCTTATAGATCTATTTGCAACCTATAGGTTTTATCCCATCATGTTAATCTACAAGATCCCATCCGAATTGAAGTACATAGACTCCATTTTTAGATCCATAGGTTTGATCAATTCATCTTTATCAACATCCTCCATTGCATTCTTATAGGACAATGAATCCTTAACATCGCCATCAGATATGACAGCTAAGGTTTTTGCTAAACCCATATAACATATAGGGGGTTCGCAACCCTCCCACTACATCGGGGCTCCCTCAACGATTGAGGTGGATATGACCTACTAGATGAACCAACATCAACAATTCTTGTCGATGTACTTGGCTCTTCAACAACTCTTGTTGAAAGATTAGTAGTTTCGATAGGAAGTTCAATTAACACTATCCTACTCGTGGTTTAGGCTCTTTAATGTAGTTCTCTTCTAAAAATGTAGCGTTTGTCAACACAACTTTATTATCATTAGGATCGTAGAAGTAACCACATCTCGATCCTTTGGGATAACCTACAAACATGTACAATTTTAAACGAGGTTCCAACTTCTTGGGATTAGCTTCAAGCATATCTGTTGGGCAACCCCAGATCCTGAAATGGTGCAAACTATCTTTCTGAACATTCCATAACTCCAAAGGTGTTCCAATAACACTTTTGGATGGAACACAGTTCAAGATATAGGTTGCAATTTGTACTGCATAACCCCAAAACAAGTTATATAAGAAAGGGTAACTCATCATAGATCGAACCACAGGTGTCGAGAGTTGAGATACAATTCCATGTTCTATCAAATAGTCTTGGAATTTCAAATCCATATACTCTCTACCTCGATCAGATCAAAATATTTTTTTCGTTTTACTTAATGTATTTTCAACTTTACTCTTGTACTCTTTGAACTTTTAAAGAGCTTCAGACTTATGTTGCATTAAATAAACATACATATACCTTGAACAATCATCAGTGAAGGTAATGAAATATTCAAACCTTCCTCTTGCATTAATATTCATAGAGCCATAAAGGTCTGAATGTACAAGTTTTAAGGACTCTTTGACTCAATGACCTTTTCCAGTGAAAGATCTCTCAATTCTATTGAGGTTTATGTTACCTAATCTTAGGTATCAAAGATGACCATTTACTTTAGGAGAAATTTTATGTCTTTTATGTTGAGTTATCGTAATCTTAAACAGTTCAGTGTTAAAGAAGACCGTTGTCACTAATGGCCTTAGCACATAAAGATTAACTTCCAACTTAGCAGAACAAATCTCAACACCATTTTTGTAAATAAACGCTTTATTTACAGAAAAATTTACATTATAAGATTGTTCAATTAAAAACTCTACAGAAATTAAGTTCCTTTTCAAATCAGAAACTAAATAAACATTTTCTAACAAAATATATGAATTCTGTAAAGTAAGTCGGAGTCCTCCCAGTGCCTTTGCTCAGACAACGAGCCTAGTTCCAATACGTATCGTTATCTCACCAATTTTCAGCTATCGTTAGGAATCAATTCCCTAAAATGAAGAACAAATATGGTTAGTGGCACTTGAATCAATTTCCAAGTTGAATCATCATTTTTACTAAACATGTTTTCAATACTAGTATATCATATTTACCTTGTTTGGCCTTCTTCTTTTCTGCTAAGTATTTGGGACAGTTTCTCTTCCAATGTCTCTATTGGTTGCAATGGAAACATATTCCCTTTGTAGCCTTGTCCTTCTTGTCCCTTTGGGCAGCAGTTGGTGGGTTAGCCTTCCCATAGCCTCCCTTCTTCTTCTTCCACTTTTTGGTACCGGAAGAAAGGGGTACAGAATTGGTTCCAAAGATCGAACCTTTATGGACTTCTTTTAGGGTGAGGCAACATTTGTCTCACCCTTCTATTCCTTGACTTTCGTAAAGGATTGGTAAGTCTGTAGTGATGGGATTCGAATCCTGAGCAGAAACATGTGAACATCTTGCATCCCGCAAATCAATTTTTACATAAACAAAATTAGTGTACTAACACATAATTATGTAGAATAAACATGTGAAATAACAAGTTTTAGAGAAAGGAAAGAACCATTCTCTTGATATTCCGACGAATGACTCCTTTAACGATCTTGAACACGGATGTCTCCTCGAACAATCTTGAACACGATCACGAGAATAACTTTGTTATTCTTAAGGATTCCAATAGAAGGATAGGTGGTATCCAACTATTGGAAGAAGGTGAGGAGGAAAAACCTTTGGGAGAGTAGAAAGGATTTTTTTCTTGCTTAGGAAAAATTTTGCACAATAAATGTGTACCCGAAAAGGGCCATAAGGAAGACTTTATATAGTGATGGGTCAACCTCCTTCCCCAAGTCTTTCTTCAATTTTCCCTCGTGCATAATTAATCAATTGGTACATCAATTAAATAACTATTTATACATTAAATCCAATTTTGCGCATATATATTTAATTACCATAAACATCGTATGTCTATGTGCAACACCTCTCTATTTATTAATTAATTTTTTGTGAATCTAATTCACTTCAATTAATTATTTGAATCTTATTCAAATGTTTCTTTCCAACTTGATTTGAATTATAGATCACATCCATAATCAATTACATATTAATCATATTAATATACAATTTCCTCAAATTGATTTGAAAAATTCAAATCATTCCTCTTTAATATCCTTTAGTGAGCTAACAATGGGACCTGGTGGACCTGTAGATCAGAAGCTCCAACGATATGAGATTAATTAGCTAAACTCATTAACAAAGTTAATCAATATTTGTTAATTGTGAGTACACTCCACTAAAGGCTCACAGTTGCGCTCTTCTCACTACAAATATATTTATGTGTTCGTAGATATAGACCAATAACAGCAACTTAGTACTTCACGAGTGTTCGTAACTTTAACTGGGTCATATTACCATTTTACCCTTGGGTTACCTCTGACTCCTTAAGTACCAGTACTCCTCTGATGAACAACCTATTTATGGTCCAACTAATAAATAGAAACCCCTCTCAGGCTAATGAGAGGATCAGACCATTTGTTCAAGTCCCAGAGATACCACTTAAGGAAACACTCGTCTACTTACACTGAAGATGGGAAGAAGTGAATTCCATCTTGTATTATTATGTTCTGAGCTCCCTACTCGGTATTGCCCCAAAATGGTAGGCTTATTGAGTCGGAAAACTGGCCACTCTCACCCATATAAATCAAAGGACGATCCCTCGTGAACAGAAGTTAATAATATACTCAGGATTAAGACTAAGTTGTCTAAGTCATCCTAGTGAAATAGAAACCTAACTAGTCAACGGTGTTACATCTAGTGGTTACTATTTCACATGTCAGTCTTATGCAAATTCATTGCATAGGAACTCCCATTCGCATGTCACCTACACGAACGCATTAGATCATTGTGTTTATATAAAATACAAAGTGGGTCGTATCCACAGTGTTACCAGGATAAGATACCCAACCGTATCCCTATACTATAGAGCCTTTAGACTGTATCTTGAACATTAATCCATGTATGTCTCCACATACAGTTGGAGACTCATAAGGCAACCTTGGATGCTAGTTTATTGGATTTGGGGTTATTAAGACAAAATAAAAAAACAACACAATAACATTTATTGAATTAACATCTATAACTCTTTATTGGTGACAGTTAATTAATAACATTTACTATCTATGAGTTTGGATATGAAATCCAGAATGTAGCTTGTTAAGCAAGGTGATCAGGTTGTATTCAATCCTGTTCATAACAACATTACTATGAAACTGTAGGAAACTTTCAGGTAAAGTTTCCTAGATGAAACTAACCTGACTAGCTTCATCAATGATAGACACATTCTTCTTTGCCACATTAAAGTGGACCATCATGTTCAGAATATGTTCTTGAATAGAGGCCCCCTCTGGCATACGAGCATTAAAGATGTACTTGAGCGCATCGTGCCTTAGCTAAATGGACGACTGTCCAAACATTCCCCTTAGGGACTCCATGATCTCATGGGCAGTGAGCATGGGCTCATGCTTCTTGGCCAAAATCTCAGATAAGCTTGCCAAAATGTACATTCGGGCCTTTTCATTTGCTCGAACTCATCACTTATATGCCTCCCGAACATTTCGGGTGGCATTGGTAGGTGGAACTTGAGAACACTCCTCAACCAAGACAAATTGTAGGTTATCAATGATTAGAACTGTATTGACAGTGTTTTTCCACGTAGCTTGGTTATCGGCGACAAGCATGTTTAAAGTAGTAAATGTCATTTTGAATATTGTTGAAACATACAATTTAACTATATTAGTTACACAATCACTACCCATTTTAAACAACCAATCTAATAGAGTAAACTAACATGCAGTAGAAGAAATCAGAATCAATAAGCACTCTAATCATACTTAATTTGAGTTTAAGAGCATGTATTAAAACAATTTTCAAGAGAAGGGTTTCTGAAAAACAATACCTTTGAAGGACCACTGAAATTCCTGTTGATCTCCACGAATTGGATCTTCAAATTCACTAAAAATCACCACAAAAACCTTCTCTACTATCCTCTAACTCGGATTGAGAGGTGGAATCTCTGAATTGAGGTGAATTGGGTTGAAAAGGAAGAGGTTTTTGGAGAGATAAGCAGATTTTCTGAAAAATAAGTTGCATCAATCTTTCAATCTGTAAAATTTGGAGTATTTAAAGAGATTGAACATGCAAGCACTACTTGATAATGGTGATTGACATTTCAATCAACATTAGTTGAGTGGGAAAGGTGTCTTGATTTGGATTAATCCACTTAAACTTCAAAAGTTTGGATAATCCCACTACGTAATCCAATTTTCTAATTAGAAAATGATTTAGTTCAAAAATAGATTAAATCCAAATCCAATTTTTGTAAATTGAATTAATTTTAAATAATTAATTTAACTATAATTTAATATCAAATATTAAATTAATAAAATACCTAATTGATACATAAATCCTATTCATGTAATCTAATATTTAAATATTCTAATCTCTCCAATTTCGTTCAATTTCAACAAAATTAAATGTTCTAATTATATCAAATATAATTATCCAAACCTTAAATTAAATTTGAATACTTCAAATTCAAAACCCTAATGTTGAATTTGAACATTTCAAATTCGCTCAATTCACTAATATAAGATATGATTTTATGAGCTAGTAAAGAGACCTTATAAATCTACAGATCATGAGCTCCAATGATTTGAGATTAATTAGCTGAACTCTTTAGACCGAATTAATCAATACTCATTAACTACCGAGACATACAACTATAACTCGATAGTTGAACTCTCCTCAATATAGATATATTTTTGTCCATTTTAACCATAATCAGTAAATCGATCCTTCATAGGTTGTTCGTATTTACAGCTAGGTCAAAATTACCGTTTTATCCATGTAAATACATCTTGCCCCTTAAGCTCTCACTAACCTCTATTGAACAATTGGTTTATATTTTAATAATAAACCATGACCCTCTCGATCATGAGAGGGCGAGGACCCGTTGTTCAAGACTAGGAATCAGTACCCTAAATTGGGTAGGAGTGAATTCCATCTTGCAGGATTATGTCCCCATCTATTTATCTGGTCTTATCCCCAAAATAAGAGGCTTATTAAGATAATCCCAAATAATCCCAAATAAACAGGATAGTTAGTTCAGGATTAAGATCGAGTTACCCTAGGTCATTGAATTTGAAAAAGTCAGTTTTAACAGTAAATGATCGTTATAAAGAAAAGTGGCTATTTCAAGGTCCGATCTTTATGCAAACTCATTGCGTAGAATGTCCTCACTGGCATGTCTTCACGTGAATGATTTTGGGATCACATCATTTTTATTAGTATACAAAGTGGGTAGCATCCAATAGTGTCACTAGGATGAGGAACTCAATCTCATCCATATACTTAAATACCATTTTGGCTATATACTAAAACTTGAGCCACTTTTATATCTCCACATAAAGTTAAAGTATTCATATTATAGCCATGGATTTGTTTATTGGATTTTTATAACAGAGTACAGTATCAATAAAAACTTGACAATACTTCTATTGATAAATAAAATATGTTGTTAACATTTATGAACTGCAAGTTTTAGGACATTCCAACCATCTCCCACTTGAATTAATACTCTAGTGAGTTACAAATATATACAAATATATAATTTTTACAATGTTGAGAAAATAGAGAGAAAATACAATAAACTAGGACATCTATATATCCCTTGACATTCTCCCACTTGTCCTAGATTATGAAACTCATAGTCTTAGTCTAACCAGGTGACCCTCGAACACTTTAGCTGAGAGGACCTTCATAAATGGATCAACAAGATTATCTTTTGAGGTTATCTTCGTGACAATCACATCTTCTCGGTATACTATCTCCCTGATGCTATGGTACTTTTTTTCGATAGGTTTTCCACGTTTGTGGCTTTTTGGTTCCTTTGAATTGGAAACTGCTCATCGTTATCGCAATACAAAATGATAGGTAGATGCATATATGGAACTACTTCTAAATCTATCAGGAACTTGCGTAGTCATACCGCTCACATGCAGCTATATATTTAGTTGTTTCACATGCAGCTACATATTTAGCTTCCATTATGGAGTTGACAATATAACTCTGTTTGATGCTTCTCCACACTATAGCTCCTCCGTTAAGAGTAAAAACTGATCCTTAAGTAGATTTCCTAGAATTTACATCAGTCTAAATATCATAATCAGTGTATCCTATAAGGATCCCTTGTTCTCCGGAGATACTTGAGAATGTTCTTAACAATAGTTCAATGACTATGTTTAAGGTTAGATTGGAACCTGCTGACAATTCCAACTGAAAAGCATATGTCAGGACATATACATAACATAGTGTACATCAGACTCCCAATTGCTGAAGCATATGGAATTCTTTTCATTTCCTCGATTTCTTGAGGCGTCCTAGGACACTGTTCCTTCGATAAATGAATTCCTTGTCTAAAAGGTAACATGCTCTTTTTGGACTTTTGCATATTATCTTGACAACATCTTGTCAATATAAGATGCTTGAGATAGCGCTAGGGTTCTATTCTTGCGATTTCGAACAATTTAGATCATAAGAACGTATTGAGCATCTTCTAAATCTTTCATTTGGAATTTTGATGCTAGCCATCTCTTTATGTCAACAAGGAAACTTGTCTCATTCCCAATCAGCAAGATATTATCAACATAAAGAAGCAGGAAAGCTACGGTTTTGTTGACTATCTTATTGTAAACATAAGATTCGTCAACATTCTATTCAAAACTATAAGATTTGATCGCAGTATCAAACATTATATTCCAGTATCTAGATGCTTATTTTAATCCATACATGGACCTTTTAAGCTTACAAACTTTTTTCTCTTGACCCTATTCAATGAACCCTTCTGGTTGAGACACCCATTTAAAAGGTTGTCTTGACATCCATTTGTCATATTTTATAATCATAATATGCGGTAATGGACAAAAGTATTCTTATAGATTTTATAATGGCAACATGAAAAAAGGTTTCTTCATAGTCTACCTTTTCTCTTTGGGTAAAACCTTTTGCCACGAGTCTGGGTTTATAGGTCTGCACCTTACCAGTTTGGTCTCGTTTTCTCTTGTAGATCCATTTGCAACCGATAGGTTTAACCCCATCTTGTTGATCTACAAGTTCTTAGACAGAATTGAAGTGCATCGACTCCATTTCTAGGTCCATGACTTTTATCCACCGTTCCCTATCAACATCTTCCATTACCTATTTGAAGGTCAATGGATCCTCTAAGCCATCATCAGGTCTGATGACTTGAGTTTTTGTTAAACCCATGTAGTGGTCAAGCTGATGAACAACCGTACTTTTGAGAAGGACATGATGGGGCAACAACTGTTGTTGATGGACTAGCTTTAACAATAACTTTTGTTGATTTATCTGTAGTGTCTCTGGTTATTTCACTCAATACTAGTTTACTGCGAGGTTGATGATTCCTAATATAATATTCTTCCAAGATTGTAGCATTTTTCGATACAAATACTTTATCTTCTTGAGAATCATAAAACAGTCCACCTTTTGTTTCTTTAGGGTATCCTACAAATAGGCATAATTTTGAACGTCGTTCCAACTTCTTAGAATTTTGCACCAACACGTGTGCCAAGCATCCCTAGATTTTGAAGTGAAGTAAAACTACCTGTACGTCCTCTCCATAACTCATACGGTATTTCATCAACACTTTTTTAGGGAACTATATTCAAAATAATACAGCAGTCTGTACTGCATACCCCCAAAAGGATTAAGGTAACTGAGCATAACTCATCATTGTGCGAACCATGTCCAACAAGGTTCGATTTTTCTTTCTGCAACACCATTCTGTTGTGATGTTCCAAGTGCTATGAGTTGGGGGAATTCCATGGTCTACTAGATAGTTCTGAAATTATAAATCCATATATTTAAAACACCTCGATCTGATGGAAGTGTTTTGATTCTTTTACTTAATAAGTTTTCAACTTTTGTCTTAAATATCTTTTAACTTTTCAAGAGTTTCATATTTGTGACTCATTAAGTAAATATAGCCATATCTCGAATAATCATAAAAAAAAATTGACGAAATATTCATATCCTCATCAAGATTTCACATTCATCGGACCATAAAGGTCTAAATGGATAAGTTATAAAGATTTTTTGGCTCTAAGACCTTTTCCTATAAAAGATCTTTTGGTCATTTTACCCTCAAGACATAATTCACATGGAGGTAATGAGCTTTCTAACTGATTTAGATGACCGTTTTTTACCAATCTCTCAATCCTATTGAGATTTATGTGATCAAGCCTTAGGTGCCAAAGATAGGCATTGGGAGAAATCTTTCGCTTTTTATTTTGAGTTTCTTCGTTTTAAACATCTCTATATTTAAAATGGCTTTTGTGTCAGTCAGTTTTAACACATACAAGTTACTTTCGAGTTTAGCAGAACAAATATGAACACCTCTTGAACTAATGAACCCGTCATTGATATCAAATTTACTTTGTACATATTTTCTAGTAAACAAGGAACGGAGATTAAGTTCCTTTTCATTTTTGGTACATAATAAACATTTTCAAACAAAATGTAAGAATCTCTAAAATATAACTTGACGTCTCCCATGGCTTTTGCTCAAATGACTTCACCTATTCTCACCTTGAAAGTCATTTCATTCTTTCAAAGTTGAGTCTAAGAACTAGTTTCCTGAAAAGTGCAAATATGGTCAGTGGTGCCTGAATCTAATATCCAGGTTAAGTAAGAACTTTCCACTAAATATATTTCAATAACTAGTAAATTTGATTTACTTTGTTTTGTCTTTTCAGCTCTCTTTTCAACAAGATACTGTGGGCAATTGCATTTCCAATGTCCATCTTCATTATAGTTGAAACATTTTTCTTTTGGTGTTTTATTCTTGCTTTTTTTTTTAGCAGGGGTTGTCTTTTTCCCTTGTCCTTTTTTCTTCATCTATATACTCCTATCCTTTGCATAAGAAACATACTTCTTTTTCTCTGAAAGTTTCATTCCAGAGGAAGATCTTTTCAGAGATTTCTTTTATGAAACAACATTTGCTTCACTTTCCTTGTTTTTCATCAATGATTGATAAGTCTATAGTTCATTGAGAAGAGTGGTCAAATTGTGATCAATCTTATTCATTACAGCATTAGTACGAAGTGTCAAAAAGCTCTTCCGAAAAGATTCCATTATCATACTAACTTGACTTCTTTCATCTATGAAAACACCATGAGCTTCCACAATGTTGAAATTGACCATCATGTCTAGGACATGTTCTCTAACAGAGGTCCCTTCTTCCATGCGAGAGTTATAGACATATTTAATAGCTTCATATCGTATCGAGGAAGAGGTTGCCCGAACATCTCTTGCAACGACACCATGATCTCACGTGCAGTGACCATGGCTTCATATTTCTTATTGAGCATATCAAATATGCTCGCTAAGATATAGGCTCTTGCTTCTCGTTAGCTCGAACCCATTTGTCATAAACTTCTCAAACATTCTTTATATTATAACGTATCAAATATATTATATTAATTATATCACATATAATCAATTTATATTAATTATATCATATATAATTAATTCCCTCATTTAATTTGAACAATTCAAATTAATCTAAAATTAATTCGATTCTCAATAATCTCAGTTGAGCTATCGAAGGGATCTTATGGACCTATAGAGTGAAGCTTTAATGGTACTTGGTTAATTTAATTAAAGAGGTTAATTAATTAAACTCTTTAATTAAATTAACCAACCTCTATTAACTATCAGTCACTCTATTAAACACCAACAGTTGCACTCTTTACACTATAAATATATTTTTGTATCTATTGAATATAACCAATCAGCGGTGTGATGACCCTTCACAAATTGCTCGTAAGTACAACTGAACCAAAGTTACCATCTTACCCCTGTAGTTACTTCTAACTCCTTAAGTACCACTAATCTCTTTAATGAATAATAAGTCATAGTCCAACTATGACCAAACCTCGGGCTAGGAGTGGATGTGACGCTGCATTGTTCAAGCCTCAGAATCAACCCTTAAGGGAGCAATTTTCTCTACTTTCTCTAACTATAGATAAATAGTGAATTCCTTCTTGTGTAGTTGCGTTCCCAGTTCCCCAATCCGACGAATACCCATAATGGTAGGCATATTGAGTCGGCGACACTGGCCACTCTCACCCATGCAAATAAAAGGATTGCCTTCATAGGTAGAAGTTCACAACTCACTCAAGATTCAGGTCAAGTCACCTATGGTTATCCTTGTGAAATGTAAGACTTTTCTATCAACGGTGTTATATAGTGAGACTAGTCATTTCGTGGTCTATTCTTATACAATTTTTTTTATAGAACGCCCTTGTTCACATGTGTCTACATGAATAATCAGGATCAGGTCATTTGTAGCACTTTACAACAATTATAACATCTACAAAGTGGGTCATATTTGTAGTGTCACTGGGATAAGGTACTTAGCCTTATCCATCTACTACAGACCGTTTAGGTTATCTCTTAAACTTGATCCACCTATATGTCTCCACATATATGTTTAAATTACAGAAGACAAAGTTGGATCTTAGTTTATTAGTTTCGTGGGTTAATGCTATTAAATGTCAAATAAAATACTACTTATTTTATTAAATAAATGAATTATTTGTACATTACAATTACAAACTAGGAGACCCATGAGATTTAGGGCATCAACCCCAACACTAATATGAATATCTATTAAAATGTTGAAATCATCATTAATTTGAGAAGAAGAAGACACAACACATAAAAATGATCAAATCCACTATTGGAAACCCTTTCTAAAAGCATATCAGTGGCATGAACAACTAATGGATGACTTGTTCTTTGTTATTGAACTAAATTCAAAAACCAAGAAACATCGTTATCTTCATGACTTTCAACCACAATTTGAATACCATTGATAAATCCAATAAGATCGATGATTGTATTGAAAAAATAGATGCGTCAAACTGAATTTTCTTTAATATCAAACTCACAAAATTCTCAAAACACATAATCTCATCGATCAATACGTCTTTAGTCTTATAATTCAAGTAATTATGTTTATCATCCCACTATCCACTATGAAACACCACTATTGCAAGCTTAATCATATTTCCAAATCACTACAAGAAGCACAAATTACAATTATCACCCTAACATTGATAGAGTAGCATAATAAATAGAAAACAGAGTCTATCAGAGATAGACTAATACTACTGATAGATTATGATATGTATCTATTAGTAATAGACTCTAATTAGTAGACTATATTGATATGAGTATATCATGCTTGAAAAAACAAATTAAACCAAAACCAAAATAGAAATTAACTCAAACTAAAGCAAAAATTAACTCATGAAGCCTTAAAGACAATATCAAAGTAGATGAAACTTATAGAAATCATCAAATTGACTAATATCATCAACAAACTTTAATTAAACAGTAATGCAACACAAATTAAAACAAATTTATAAAACATAGATGAAATCAAATACAAAACCTGAGGAAGAATGGTGACCTAGAACTGGGAGGAAGAATCAATCGAGCATAGGATGAAATAAATTTAGATAAAAAAAACTAAGAGAGTGAAAAAAAATATTAAGAACAAATCCAAAAACTAAAGATGAAATCTAAACATACCAGAAAATTCCAAATGGTGAGTAGAAATACCAAATGTCGAGTAGAAATCCCAATTGCAAGTAGAAATTAACGGATGAATGAGAGAATCAAAATTGTAGATTCAAATACTCAGAAATTGCTTGCACGAAGAGATGAACATCGATTTCGTTCTTCAAATCTCGCAGAATAGTGATGAATCTCTTAAAAAATAAGAGAGAATCGCGCGTGCTGGAGAATGAAGAAGACGATATTTCTTTTCCATTTAAAATAAATGTTATGTTAGGAATAAAAAAATCTCAACCCGATCTTCCAAAATATTCTAAATATGCAATTAGTTTTAGAAAATGATATATATTTAGTTATTTATACTAAAAATAACACCTACTACAATTTTCCTATTCTTTATTCTTTCTGTTATATGAGGAATTAGCTTTTGTGTGTGTTTAGAGCAAGAGTTTTTTCTCTTAGCCTTTATATATACTGTGCCTCTAATTCTCATAAGTTTTCTCCTGCACCAATTATCTCTCCAATGATCTTCCTTTTCTCGTTATCCCATTGTCTTTTATTTTGTTAAAAGAGGCTTTTTAGTCTAAACTAGTTTGATTATTTCAAACATAATTTTTATTTGGTACTATGCAATGAGAGCTTTTAAAAATTTTAATTCCTTAAATGAATTATGATTTATATTGTTTTTTAGTACAACAATTCATGAGATGGGAGATCGAACCTTCGTCTTATATGGAAAAAAACCATGTCAATTATTATTGAACTAAAGTCATGTTTATCAACTCGTAACAAAAATTGGTTAATCATGATAAAATCCCATTGATAGATTAAAAACAAAAGCAATGTCTTATTAGTTTTCAATCTAAAATTATGAGATCTTCATAACTTCAATTTTAGAATCTTCACGGCTTCGAGGGTCTTCAATCTTTTCTTCTTGAAAATGAACGACAATGTCTCTATCAATAGAAATCTCCAAAAAGCCTTATTTGGGCCCATAAATTGGACTTGAACTGCTCAATTGGACCCTTCCTTTTGTGGGCTCTTATTATTATTATTATTATCATTATTATTATTTGTTCACTTCAAACGAATTTAAATTTTATTTAAAAATTAAGAAATCAATAAAAATAAAATATTTGAAAAATGAAGTTTGAGAATACTTTTTTTTGACAAATATATCAAGAGAATTGAACTCCTAACTTTGAAGTAGATAATACAAACACTATGTCAACTGAGATATGAGCATTTTGGCGATATCTTTTTATGTGTTACAAGTGTTAGTCAATTAAAAATACTTTAGTCAATTATAGTATAAAAAATCAAGTGCTTTTAGAATAAGCGTTAATACTGAAAAAAAGAAATAATAGGATTATAACTCTTTCACCTAACAAATGCATACTTCAAAAGTTATTTCAAAGCCATCGCAAAATTCTATTTACAACTTCTAATATTATCACATGCTTTTGTAATAGTTGATTTTTTTTAAATATATATATAATGTTAATGAAAACACTTAAAAGTAATACGAAAAGACTACTTATGAAGTGATTTAGTTTAAGAACTTGACCAAACATTTCAAACACATCTTTAAGAATTCTAATCAAATATCAAAATCAAATCAACCATATTAAAAAATGCATATTAAAAGACACTTTCAAGAATAAAGTTTTTAATTACAGTTATACACTTCAACTCAAAATCTTAAAAGATACTACAGTTATTGTTTATATTCGTAACATTTAAAGACTATTATTAAGTATAATTTGTTGTATTAGTAATAAAAACACTCCTATTAAAATTATATATATTCCAAAACCAAATCAAACATACGATCAAGTACAATAAATTTGAGATCGCTTTCAATATAAATATTTTTCAACTAAAACATGTCTTTCTAAATCATTTTTAAACAAAACAATCGAACATAACTTTAAAAAAAGAAACATTTTTAAAAAAAAGGTTATAATTATCAAAAAAAAAAAAAAAAAAAAATTGAAAAAAGTACTTTCCGTAGTCATCCCAAAAGGGCCAAAAGTACACAGAAGCATTTCATTTGAAACCATCTTTCTCAACACATCATTTCAAATTTAACAAAAGAATCAAAGACTTAGGAAGGAGTTAAAAAAACAAAAACAAAGACTTCAAGAAAAGTTATTTGAGAAACAAAAATGTAGAAAGAGGATTTATTGTCTGCATTTTCAATAGCGTGTTACTGTTACAAGCAACATCGGGAGTGAGCCGTTTGAAAAGCGCCACGTGTTAACTGTGGGTCAAAGTCAAATTTTTGGACGGTTGTTGATCTACCATCGTCCCGTCGGGGAAAATCCACCGTTTTGGGCCGTAATACCGTAATGCCGTGTTAGGAGGTACAATACGATAAGGCATATGGATAAGGACGATGACGGGACTTGATTCCTTTTGACTAAATTTTTCTCTCTTTTTTAAATAACAAATATTTATTTTTTCTTAATTATAAATTTAATCAATATGATTTTTTTAAATTTTAATTTTTATGATTTAATAAAACTTCATCAATAGTTTCTATGATTTGATAAAATTTGTTATCAAACCATCGATACTAAATTTTATTTAAAACTATAATGGTTAGATACTTTCTATAATATCAAATTTGCAATTTAACATATTATAAATTTGGTCAATTAGGTAGGCTCGTCTAATAAGTTTATGAATTTAAGAGATTCAAATACTATAAATCTTTAATGTATTATCTGGAGATTTAAACTATACTATAAAAATGATTATTTTTTTTCCTATACAATAGGGTTGGAGATTTAAACTACATACTTTTTTATCGTCAACCCATGAACTATATTAATTTTGACCTTTAAAAAATATTTTAATTCTCTCACATAGATGTTTCATGTCTTGTTTAATAGTGATTTCGTTATTAGTTATTTTTCTTCTTCAAATTTTGTTTAATAATAATCTATAAACATTTGAATTATTAGTCAAATCTTATAAACGAAACTTGTATTTTTTTTAAAAAAAAAAAAAAAAGAATAAAAGAATAAAACCATTGTTTATAAGAAGTAGATATGATAATAGAGATCATAAATGTTTATAAGTGAATACTTAGAACTTCAATTTTATAATCATTGGGCTCAGTTTCGGTAACTATTTAGGTAATGTTTGGTAATAATTTAGTTTTTTATTTTTGTTTTTGAAAATTAAATCTATTTTATTCACATTTCTTACAATAATTTGTATATTTTTCAAGTATAATGGTTGAATTTTTAGCTAAATTCTAAAAACAAACACAACTTTTTTAAGGCTATTTTTTTTAGTTCTCAAAATTTGTCTTGATTTTTTTAAAGCAATTGTGAAAAGTAGAAAACAAAGAAATAAATTTGGAGGTGAAAATAGTGTTCATAGGCTTAATTTTAAAAAACAAAAACAAAAAATAAAACAGTTATCAAATGAGACCTTAGTTTTTGGTTTTTTTTTTTTTTTGAAAATTAAATCTATAGGCCTACTTCTACCTCCAATTTTCTTCCTTTGTCATCTACTTTTTATCAATGGTTTAAAGAATCAAGTCAAAATTTGAAAATTAAAAAAAAATAACTTTTGAAAACTTATTTTTATTTTTGGGAATTGCCAAATAATTCAATCATTGTAGTCAAGAAATATCCAGTAGATATGGGAAGGAAAATGGATTTATTTTTGAAAAACTAAAAAAATAAAAAACAAAATGATTGGTAAACATAACCTTGATTTTTAGTTTTAGTTTTTTTTTTTTTTTCAAATTATGTGCTTGTTTTCTAAGATTTGGCAAATTTTTCACTTCTTTGAGAATACATTTGAATTTTATAATACATTTAAAAAATCAATTCAACTTTTTATAAAATACTATATTTTTCTTTAATTTTTAAATTTTGACATGATTTTAGAAAACATTTTAAAAAAGAAGGTGATACGATGCATAAATTTAATATTAAAAACATAAAGCAAAAAATAAAATAGTTACCACAACTATATTAAACATTGAAAAACTTATTAAGCACAATTTTAAAATTCAGAATAATCAAACTTGTAATTCAATGTTATTTTAAACAAAGAATGAAATTATATAGTTAGACTTTTTTTTTATGAAAAAAAAAAGTTGGATGGAAGTATGAACTCCAAATAAAGAGATACTCGAAGGTACATGACACATGCCTTCTAAAACTAGCTTACTTGAATCTGGCCTTTGGAAGATGAAAGGAAATAAAATTTAAACCACATAAATTAATATGAGAATTTCTATTAAGCAATGGATAATTCATAGAAATAAAGACAAAAGTTTATTATCTCCTTCATGAAAAATCCACCATTATTGCAGATGAAAGTTTGTATACATTTTTTTTCTTTATATATATATATATTTGTAGTGATTATCTTTATTGTAAATTCAAAAAATTGAAACAGTTCAATCATAATCATTATTGTCATATGTGGTTGTTAATCCTACTTAGACTAATCCTAAAATATGATGATAGAAATGTATGATGAGTTGAATTGACCATTTGAAAGAAAAATTGAAATTATAAGATCAAATTTGACTTACTAAGCTAATTACATCATTAAAAGTTGATTATTGTTCTATGTTGTTTTAAAAATATGTAAAGAATTAATTAAAATGAGTTTAGCTCAATGGTAATTGATATTTATCTCATCTTTTTCATTTCTCCAATTGTTATTTTAGTACAACTATAAACTAGTATTCTTTTTTCCATTTTGCATCAATTTTAGAAAGAGTACACACACACATATATATATATATATATGGAAATTTCGAATTTATACCCCTAAATTTTAAATTGTATCGAAAATTTAAATGAATCAATTTATACTCTCCTTTAGATTATGTTTTGAAAAATATAGCGTGAAATTTATACTTGTTTGAATTAGAATCATAAATTGTCTCCAGAGAATCATTTTAGATAAGTTATTAAGATTGTCTTTTAAAATTGTTAATGCTCCGATTCTTATATGTATGTAAGTTTATTTAAATTTCGATTCAATAAAATGAACAATTAGAATTAGTGTACACACAATTTTCAAAGAAAATTCTAATTAATTAAGAATACGAGTTGATTTGCTTATAAAAGTTTAATGGTTTAATTAATAAAATTATAAGTTTTACGTGATATTTATCGAAATATATAATGTAATAGAACATTACTAAAAAATGTACATGAAATATTTATAAAAGTTCATAATTAAAATGAATATAATTATTAGTTGAAATGTTTTAAGGTATAAATTGTTATTTTATTTTTCTTAATTTTATCACTTTAATTGCCATTTTTTTAGTTGGTTGTGAGTTGCGTTACGACAATTAGCCGGTGTCGCTCAGGATTTACAAGTCAAAGAAAACGATGTACATGCGAAAATTATTTGTGACGTAACAATACTAACGACAAGTCGTAAAGTTGGTATAATTAGGCTGAAGAGTAAAAGAGTGCTTAAGGAATGGGCCCACGCATAAAAGAAAAGCCCAAAGAAATTTTATTGAAAATTTGGGATTTCAACTAAGAAGCACAGATAATGCCAGGTAAAGAATGAGTATCAGACACGTATCGAATATCGATACTTCTAGATACTTCACAAATATGTATCTGACATGCAATTTAACGTATCTATATTTTCAGATACTTTCTAAATACGTATCTGATACGCTATTTGACGTATCTATTTCTATGTGTACTTTTTTTAAAAAAGAAAAAAGACAAGTAACTCATATAATCTTTTCCAATCTAAAATTAGGCAACCTATTTAAAAAGTTCACTACTCGAGTCCAAAACTAAAAGAAAAATAAATAAATAACGGACCAAACCATAGACTAGAATCATTTAATCTCCATCTTCACATTTGAGTCCCCACAAAGTCCACCAAAATATAAACCATTTGGATGTCTCAACAATAAGTTATCTGTTTATCTTCATACTTCTCTCTCTAATCTTTTCTTCTTCTTCTTTGCAATATGAGTCACTTTTCTATTGTATTTTATTAACTATTGTACTTCAATATCTTAGATGTTGCTTTTTTTGTTTTGTGTTTCAGTGTTTGTATTCTATTTTGTGCTATTGTTATTAACTTGTATGCTAAATTTATCTATATCCTAGATTTTTTAAAGAAAAAAATGTGTCTTCAATGTATCAGTATTCTCGTTTTTTAGAAATATATATATTAAAAAAATATATAAAAAAGTGACGTATCCGTATCTTAGTTTTTTAGAAATTTGACGAATCGCCGTATCCAATCGTATTCGTATCGTGTAGCCGTATCTATATCTGTGCTTCATAGGATTTCAGCATAAAAGGCCTTAAAAATAGGTCATCACGTTAATATCATGAACATTCATTTTCTACAAAAAGATCTATTGATCTTCTATTTTTACTAATATCAATGACTATTTACAATTTAGCTCTTATCTACGTTATATATAATTCTCTCTTTCCTATACATATATTCTCTCTCCCCCTACTTCAAGGTAATTTCTTCCGCTTCCTCTCTTTTCTACTTCTTCCTCTCTTTTCTCTTTTCGGCGATGTGAGTTACAGGTGGGAGATAGATAGCGTGGGGCAATTCGGTAGCGGGGCGAGCACGGAATGATAAGAACGACGATAACGGACTCGGAGCAGATAAAGACAATGATGGATTCGGAGCAAATAAATGACGACGGCAGACTTGGAGCAAATTAACGGTGACGGCGGACTCAGAGCAGACGAACAGTTGACTTGATTTAACTTTTAGTTTTATTTTTTCCTATTTTTTATATATACTATGATATATATGTATCTTTTTAGCTTCTATAGGAAATTTGATATATATTGTGTTATGTGTATTTGTCTATTTGATATAAACGAGAGTGTTTTTTTTATTTTTTTATTTTTTTATTTAGACTTCATGCATTATGGTATATATACTGTAGTGTAATAAAATTTATGAAGAGTTATATACTATGGCATGTTGGGTGAAAATTTATCCTTTTTCAAAAATAAGAGGGAACCAACCATTGGTTGGAGAATCTCACATTGGAGAACTTTGAAAAGGAAGTCTCCCTTTTGTACTCCAACCTTGGGTTATAGATTTGGACCCCGAGGGATACCCATATTTTAAAGGAAGTGAGGAGATATACCAATGTGGGTTCGATGACCGTCTATCTGGTTGGATGGTCAGACGGGGCGAGGCACGCGCGTGTGTGATTATTTTTCTTTAATAAAAAATGATTATTATTTTTTTCTTATTTATCTCATTATTTTTTTTAAAAAAAATCCAAGTTGGTTGCGTGGTCTTCTGATCGCATCTTCTGGCCCACCTTTGCACGTTCAGAGGCTGCCCGCACTTCTCTCTCGCGGCCGTTCAACTCTGAAGGCCTATAAATGGTGTGTCCTTTAGCAGTTCAGAACACAAAAATTCTTACACTTCCTTCCATTGCTCTTCTATGCTTACTTTCTTTTCTAGCTTTCGTTTTTCGAGCATTCAGTCAGAAGGGTGTGTGTTCCAGTCGGTAACGGTGCATTTTCGATTGGATTTTCTTTTTGGGCTGTTTTATCCTGGGGATGACATGGCAGTATCCCTGACCTGCCTGCACACTTGGACAGAGCCGTGAAACGTCTTAAAGAGAGCAAACTCCACGACTCAGCCTATAACGAGCTTTTGTTTTGCAGGTTCCCTTCTTTGCTCAACTGCCATTTTCTGACCATTTGTTGTTGTCCTATTCGTCATCTGAGGGTCTTGCCGTTAACAATAATTTTAAGACGATATTTGTCATATCACTAATGGCCCTCATTAGTAACAACGACATTATGACATCCGACCTCAAATTTCGGTTCGAAGGAGCGAACTTCAAACGGTAGAAGCAAAAGATGTTGTTCTTTCTTACCGTTAAGAAAGTTGTCGACATATGTACCAGAGATAAGCCGATCATCCCTTTAGAAGAACCAACTGAACAACAGATAAAAGAAGCTGCTTACTAGGAGGATAAATATTTTCTATGTAAGAACTTTATATTAAATGGTTTGACTGATGATCTGTATGACTATTATAGCACAATGAAGACAACGAAGGAGGTTTGGGACACCCTGCAAAAGATGTACGACACCGAGGAGGCCGGGTCGAAGAAATATGTTGTTAGCCATTATCTCAAGTTTTAGACGACGGATGACAAATCTGTGGAGGCCTAGTCCCATGAACTACAGAAGATAGCCCATGAGATAATTACTGAAAGTATGCTTTTGGACGAACAATTCTAAGTTACTGTTATTATTGATAAACTGCCCCTCTCGTGGAAGGATTTTAAGAACACTTTGAGGCATAAAACCAAGGAGTTTTTCTTGGAGAGTCTTATCACCCGGCTAAGGATTGGGGAGGAAGCTCGGAAGTAGGATAAGAGGGAGGAGGTGAACGCCGTATCTGGGACACCTGTCTCTGCTGCAGTAAAATCTGACCAAAGATCAAAGAAGACAAAGAGGAAAAGTCAGAACCGTGGCTATAGCAACCAGAACCAATAGAAAAAATAGAAACCCTCTTCAGGAGAGACGACATAGTTCCTTTGGTTCAATTGTAATAAACCTGGATACATGGTAGATAAACCAATGTGGGTTTGGTGGATGTCCCACATACGTCGCCATCGCCGTCCGTCCGATCGGACAGGTGGGGCGAGGCGCGCATGTGTGTGATTATTTTTCTTTAATAAAAAAATATTATTATTATTATTATTTATCTCATTATTTTTTTTAAAAAAAAGGAAAAAGGAAAAAAATCCCAATTGGTCGTGCATCTTCCGCGCTCGTCTTCCGACCACATCTTCCGACCTGCCTTCGCACGTTCAGAGGCTGCCTGCGCTTCTCTCTTGCGGCAGTTCAACTCTAAAGGCCTATAAAAGGCATATCCTTCAATAGTTTAGAACACAACAATTCTTACACTTCCTTCCATTGCTCTCCTCTCTTTTCCGACTTTCGTTTTTCGAGTATTCAATCAGAAGGGTATATGTTCCGGTCAGTAACGGTACATTTCGATTGGATTTTCTTTTTGGTTTGATTTATCCTGGGGACGATGTGGCAGTATTCCTAACTTGCCTGCACACTTGGGCAGAGCTGCGAAACGTCTTAAAGAAAGTGAGTTCCGTGACTCAGCCTATAACGAGCTTTTGTTTTTCAGGTTCCGTTCTTTGTTTGACCGTCGTTTCCTGACTGTTTGCTGTTGTCCTGTTCGTCATCTGAGGGTCTTGTCGTTAACAACAACATATTTCATATATTAGTTTATACTGTGATTTATGTCAAACATTAAGTCAGTCTCTAATTTATAAACGGTAGTATATTTCATATATTGATTAAAATATTTTCAAATACTTAACAAAATGTTCTAACGTATATTTAAAATAACCATGAATCTGTCAAAATGTTTTAAGATATATTTAAAATAAACATTATTCCGTAAAAAAAGTCAATAAGTTGATACGTGAAAACCAACATGATTAAATGCATTTTTTCCAAATGGAAAAATGAAAAAAATTACAATAAATGTATTTTCTCTCTCTGATTGATAAATGAGAAAAATTATATTATATGCATTTTCTCTTTATATATTAAATGTATTTTCTCTCCCCGTCATTAAAGTAGCTTCAAAAATAAGAAAAAAAATATAAAAATCGAATATAAATAAATGAAAAAGGTATATTTATCCAAAATTAATCCTAAAAGTCATCTTTAAAAAAAAATTAATTTTACAACATTTATAAAATATAGGATTTTCTTTATGTTTCAAGCCTATATATATATATTAGAAAGATGTCGATTTTCAGCATTTATGACAAATAGATCACATTTTCCAAACAAGATCAAAGAAAAAGTGCTCTTTAACACCAATAGTTATTTTGAAAACTTTATGATTTTTACCCATTTTTTTGTTTGAGCAAGGACCACGAATAATTATTGATGTTTTTCTTGTGAAATTTCTACGGATAAAAATAAATATCAAACTATTTATAGAAATAGCAGAAACAAATATTGATCGATATTGATAGATTTCTATCAACGTCTATCACATAATATAAATGATACGCTTCTATCAGTTTCTATCACTGATAGTCACTGATATACTTCTATCAACCTCTATTAAAGAGGATGGAATTTTACTATTTTGTGTAAATGGTTTCTCTTATTTTTCTATTTTTAAAATTTTTATTTTTTCTATTTATTAAAAATAAACTCCCTATTTTCAATTTTAATTTATGAACAATATTTATTAACTAATATAATGATTTTCCGGAAGTGTTTTAGTATTCCATTTTTTAAAAAAGTTATGCTTATTATTAGAACCTTTTTCTTTATTATTTTTAATCTAAGATAATTATTTTAAATGATAAATTGCTAAAAATATTTTCAAGTATACCTAAATATTATTGTCTATAAGTGGTAGACAGTGATAGATAGTGATAAACATATATTAGATACTAATAGATTTCTGTTGCAATCTATCCCTGGTAATTAGTAATATTTTTATTATATTTGCAAATAGTTTACCAAATTTTCTAAACATCTACTCCATCCGACTAGTTCCGGGTTCGAGTCCCGGGCAACCCATATTAATGATGATAGTGAACTAATTTATCATATCGAAATAATCTATCAAGTCTAACTCGATTTTTTAATGAATGAAAAGAATTCAAAAAAAAAAAATTATGATTAATCTAGATAACTAATAAATAAAAGCATAGATATATATTTATATTTATGATGTTGCTATGATGGTTTCGTTGCTTTATTATTTCGTTTGTTATTCAGCAATCCCAAAGTTTTTTTTTTTAAAAAAATAAATATTTCGTAGTCTTTCATAATAAAAATATTGTTAAGAATCTTCCGTCGTGAAAACAAAAAAAATGTTATTGATCTAATATATATAATAAAATATGAGTTTAAATAAATTGAAGTATTGCTAAGACTTTTTCAAAAACTACCCAAAAAAAAAAATAATGTTTTCCCAAATAATGACAAAAAAATGTCAAAACTACAAAAATAACAGCTTTATCAAAATCCTACCTTTTCATTCTTTTTTTCCCTTTTTTGTGTGAACTTAATATTTTAAAATGGATAAATAAGTGAACTCTTTGTTGATCAAGACTAAACTAATTTGAGTTTAAAAGGGAAAAAAATTATATGAAAAAATTGGAGATATATACAAGATGAGTAGGAATGTATACACATAATTTATAAAAAAAAAATAATAATAATTAAAAGGGTAAGTATATATTAGATATATTTACATGGATAAATGTAAAGTATTGATATTAAACATAGAGAATAAGGTTGAGATTTTCCAAATCAAATAAAGGGAAAGAGTGTTATTAAATGATAGGGAAGCTTTGCTAAAATGGTAGACAACCTAAATCACATGTCATTAAGATGGAGACTAACTAACTATATATGTTTCCATATAAATACCATTAATTTAATGATAAATCATATTAATTACTCGTAAGATCTACATCAATAATATCAAAGATGTAGACATTTCAATTTATCCATCTTGTTTAAACATATTTTCAGTCAAAATGAACTTGATGTCTATTAAATCGATACAAAGTGATGTATATAGTAGTCGTCTAAAGAATTATTTTGAAATGAAGTGTATGACAAAGAAAGTGACGTATAAGTTCTACGTATTTGATTTGGACTATAAATTTTGACATTTTAAATCTATCACGAGGTTAAAAGTTAAAAAAAAAAAAAAGGTTAAAATATTGTTTTGGTTTATACTTTAGATTCTATTATGTTTTTAGTCTCTATATTTTCAATTTGTTCAATTTTGGTCAATATTATTTCCGTAAAATCTTAAACTTAGTCATCTATAGTTGATTTTTTAATCGAAATTGGTTAAATAATAATAATAATTTTTAGGTAAGAAAAGACATCATGTGAATATATTTTCACAATTTATAAAAAAATGTTCATATTTCTTTTTAAATAAACAATAAGCTAACTACAATGATTAATTTTAAAATTTATTGAAAGTATAAAAACTATAATTAAACATTTGAAAGTGCATAAACCCAAATAGAACGAAGTTCAATCCAAAGTACGAGACTAAGATGATATTTTTTTAAAAATTTTATTTTTAGATTAATTTATTTTCTTTTAATACAATAAGAGAGAGGATTAAACCACAAACTAATGATACATTAGTTGAACTGTATGTTTTGATAAAATATTTGAAAAAATGGAAAATCCCTCCCCTCTCCCACCCAACCAAAAAAAAACCCATAAAAATTGTGACTTTGGTAATAAAAATTATGATTATTATTTTTATTTGATAATTAAAAAATATATTTTTTTTTTTAAAATTTGAATTTGGTTGTGAATTTTTGGTTTGGGGTTTGAAGCATAAAATCTAAAATCTCTGAGTTTGTATGTCATAAATTTTACATTAAAAGTTAGAATTTAAAACATATTTTTTTTACCCCTAACTTTAAAACACTGTCACCAAAAGAGTTTGAGTGTCTCACTATCTCCAAATAAATAAATAAATAAATATTAGTGACAATAAATTTATGACATATTTGAGAGAATTAATAGACTATGCTCCCATCTATTATTATTAAGACATAAAATATATGTATATTTCTTTTTCATTAAAAAGAGACATTCAAGATAGAAATTTCTTACTTAGAATTGATTGACAACAATATATCTGTCTTTTCATCAATATTTCGTTACGATTTATATATCATTTGGACCATGTCTAATTTTTATACAAATCAAGTTCACATTCTAAAATAGAAAATCCGCTAATTTTTCTATCAACAAATACAATTAACAAAATAAGAGGAAATTTTCTTAATAGGAAAAAAAGAAAAAAAGAAAAAAAGAAAAAAAAAGTAGACTTGAAATGAATTAAAACTAAAGTTGCTTAAAAGATAAGAAAGAGACCATATGGTTGGTATTATGTAATTTTCATTCTTTTTATTTATTTTGTTTATTTAATTTTTCTTTAAAAAAAAATGGTCCATGTATATAGCAACATTAATTTTATCAACTAGGCTTGAATAATTTGGTGCTATCTTATAAATAATAGAGAGAACTTATTTCTCTCACAAAAATTAAATAATTAATGGCCTAACTACCTCTTTATCCTAATTGCCATTGTTCAAATTCATTAATTAATATGTCATGTGAGTGTGTTTCTATCTATTTATTTGAATATGTAAATAAATTAAAATTATGTGTTATAGCCTTTTTATTTTATTTTTCTTATAAAATGGGTCCCTTCTGATAGTAAAAATCAAATCATGCATATATTGTAATCATATTTTGATATTTAGACTTTCACATTTATTTTTATTTTGAGCTTTATACTTAAAATTTTGTTATGTTTTGATTTTTAAAAAATTGGAATATGTGTTCTCATTTTCTATGTTAAAATTTTGAAATACATTTGTTTGTTTTTTTTTTTTTTTTTTTTTTTTTTTTTTTTAATTTATTTTTTTTTTTTTTAAGACATATTCATATAAATATTGTACTTAAAGGGGGCTGGTTTTACTTGTTTTTTTTTTGTTTTTTTTCATGATTTCTGATTTTTTTTTTAAAAAAAAAACTTATTTTTGATATTTTTTTAAACAATAGTCCATTTTCTAATATATAATTAAGTTATAATACTATTTTGATTTTTATACTTTGAAGTTTGTTTAATTTCAATTCATGTTATTTCAATTGTCCAATTTTAGTTTTTGTACTTTTAATAAATCTTAAATTATTATGTGTCTGTAATGCATTTTTAAATGTTTAATTTAAAAAAGAAATCATTTAGAGTGTTTGGCAACTACTCAAAATAGTTTTTAAAATGTATTTTCTATAATTTTTATCAAAAGTATTTAAATAAAAATCATTTTTTTGAAAAATATTGTTTCCTCAAATCAATCCAAACAGGCTCATAGTCTCCACTATTAATTCATATTTTTTTTAAAAAAAAATGTTATCTATTAGCATTTTCACTACAAATTTTGGAAATATATTCACATTTGCATTTTTCTTGTCTGAAAATTATTAAAAATATTTTTAAAATTTAAAATTTATTGAAAGTACATGGACTAAAATTAAATACTTAAAAATATAAAGACTTGGATAATTAAAAGCACATGAACTAAAATTAAAAGTACAAGGACTATCAATCTATACAATTATTTATTGTGAGATGATTTAAAAAAAGGCACATATTATATTTTATTTATTTATTTATTTTATTACGATGAAATGCACATATTAATTAATCTTATATAATAAAATTTACCATATAACACATAAACTTAAACTTTTAAGTTGATTGGTGATTAAAAAAGATAATACGTGAATCTTTTGACGAGTTGGATAATCCAACATCCTTTCAGTCAAATTATTTAAATTTAATAAATTAGTCAACCATATAAGATATTAGTCTTTTTTTTTTTTTAGGAAGATTGAATTATTTTGAATTTTTTATTTAAAATTTGTTAGTTGTTGGGGAGAGTCAAATTGGCAAAGCAAGTGGAAAGAGAAAACCTCTTTGGATTTGTTTTGTGTTTAGGTGTTGAATATTCCCTCATCATTTTCTTAATTACGACACTAATTTTTTCCAGTTAATGAATAAAAATATTCAATCTCCTTGCATCATCTTTCAATTTTGTTTAGTTGGGCAAGTCAAGTAATTATAATTTCTTAAAAATTTTAAAACAGGTTCGATCGAAACAAGATATTTCAAATCAATATTGATATATAATATTTAGAATATATCATGTCAAACTCATAATCATAACGGATAAACTATATACACACATTTTAAAATTGAAAATATGATATGAAATTTAAGCCTCTTGTTTAAGACTCACTTCATAATCATTGAGGTCTATTTGATATTTGACAACTATTTGAATTTTGAAAAATACGTTTGTATTTTTACAACTCGTTTACTATGACTCCGTTCGGTAATAATTTCCTTTTTTTTTTTTTTTTTTTTTTTTTTTTTAAATTAAGCCTATTTTTTTTTATTTCTTCCCATCATTTGCATATTTTTTAACTACAAAAATTGAATTTTAAGTTAAATTTTAAAAATAAAAACTATATTTTTGTTTTCAAACTTTTTCTTTGCTTTTTAAAATATCGGTAAATAGTTGATAACAAAGCATGTAATTTAGAGGTGGGAAGAGTATTTGTAGGCTTATTAATTTTCAAAAAAACAAATGTCTCGTTTGGTAACCTTTTCATTTTTTGTTTTATGTTTTTAAAAATTAAGCATTTTTACTCCTCATCTCTTACAATAATTTGCATATTTCCTAAGTATAATGGTTGAATTCATAGCTAAATTTCAAAAACAAAGGCAAATTTTTAAAAACTACTTTTTTTAGTTTTCAAAAATTGGCTTGGTTTTTTAAAGTATTAGTAAAAAGTAGATAACAAATGAATAAATTTGGAAGTAGAATTATTGTCTATAGGCTTAATTTAAAAAAAAAAAAAACAAAAAACGAAATGGTTACCAAAAGGGCTCTTGATTTTTAATTTTTGGTTTTTGAAATTTGTACTTGTTTTTTCGTAGTCTCGTACTCATAATTTTCATATTTATTATGTAAACGTTTGAATTCCTATCTAATGCTTAACCATAAAAATAAGTTTTCAAAAACTATTTTTTTTTAGTTTTCAAAATTTGTCTTTGAATTTAAAAACAACCCTAAGATGTAAACTACAAAACATAGAAACTAATATATGAAAGTGATGTTTATAGGCTTCAATAAAAAAAAAATAATAATAAACCGCAAACCAACAACGACTTGAATTTTTTGTTTTTGATTTTTGAAAATAAAGTTTTAGAACGATTTCTCTTTTTTAGGAGTGTCTTCAAAAACCAAACTATGTTTTAAAAATTATATATATAGTTTTGAAAAACTTATTTTTATTTACGGAATTTGACTAAGAATTTAAGTATTGAGTCAGAATAGATGAAAATCTTGGTAAAGAAGTTGAAAAAAAAAACACGTAAATATGTTTTCCAAACACTAAAAAAAAAAAAAAATGTTATCAAACTAATGCCTTAGTTTTTTTTATTTCATATATTTTAATAGATAAAATTAGGAAGAAAGTTATTTTTTTTAATAAATATCACAAAAATAGATGTCTAATACTTGGTGTCCTAAAAGTCATATGTCATTTTTCATGTTGTCCATGTGCCTTGTAATAATTCATTTATGATGTTCATGTAAGTCCACATCATACTTGCCACTTTGCCTATAAATTGTGGCATTTGGTGGATCTCAAAAGAATGCATATTGGTGAGAAATCCACTTCAAAATTTCATTAATTTTCATATTATCTAATTTTATAATTTTAGTTATTGTATTTTATATTATATTATATTTGTATATTATTATTATATCAATATATTATTATATTTTCTCCATATCCGTGTTCCTTTCGTGCTCTTCAATTTCACAATACGTTATCGGCATAAGCTCTTGTTGTTTCCATCGCTGAAAATAGGTCCTAAAGAAACATGGATCATTTTCATGTGGTTGAGTGTTTAAAAAATGAGCAAAGAAGATCTATATCCGGCAGACAGTGCAACTACACACATAATACTTACAATAAAAAATATTTTTTCAAATTGACAATGCTGAAAACAAAAGTAAATACAATATCAAAATTTTCAAACTTGATCGAAGGTTTTGGAAAAACAAATATTATTTTACCTAAAGGAACAAAATTTACTGTTGAAATGCCTTGAATCTGTTTGTTGGCGCTTCGAACAACCAAGTACGGGGGTCATGACCCTAGAGTTTAGAGTAATGCGCTATATAAACTCTTTAACCCTAGAGGCATCGTTTTGATATATTTTTCTGAAAAATATTCTCTCTAATAATACTGTTCTCCCTCTGTCCGTAGAGGTAGTTAACACACTGTTAGTGAACCACGTATATCTATATGTCGATCTTCTCTATTTCTACGTTCCTTTTTGTGTTCTTTAATTGTCGATTTCGTAACATTTACAATTGACAATGCATTGTTCTCTAGTCAATCAAAGAGAAATCTTCTAAGTTTTAGCAATGGTTATCATATTGAGACTGATAGTAAAAATAATGTGAAATAGCTATATATCATCTCTACCATCTCAAATGAAAAACGTATATTGGAAAAATTGTCTGATTTACCTTCTGGATTGTATTACACTTATATACAAGTAATTGAAACATATGCAACAATGAATCTGAAGTTCATGAATCCAGACAGATTAACAATTTGGCACGACCGATTGAGTCATCCATGATCTTAATGATGAGGAGAATTATTGAAAATTCAAATGGACACCTGTTGAAGAACTAAAAGATTCTTCAATCTAATGAATTATCTTGTGATGTTTGCTCTCAGACACACCACTATAACTTGATAGTTGCACTCTCCTCAATGTAGATATATTTTTGTCCATATAAATCATACTCAGTAAGTCGATCCTTCACAAGTTATTCGTAATTACAACCGGGTCAAAATTACTGTTTTATTCCTGTAAATACATCTTGTTCCTTAAGTTTCCATTGACCGTCTAATGAACAATTTGATTCATTATACTACTTATGAATCATGTCCTTCTCTATCATGAGATAGACCATCACTAGCTAAAGTGGGGACTGAATCGGGAATTGAATCACCTGCATTTTTAGAACGAATTCATGGTAATATATGTGGACCTATTAGCCCACAAAGTAGACCATTTAGATATTTTATGGTATTAATAGATGCATCCAGTAGATGGTCATACATATGCTTATTTTCAAGTCAAAATCTTGCATTTGCAAGATTACTTGCTAAAATAATTAAGTTAAGAGCACAATTTTCTAATTATACAATTAAGACCTCTTGATAATGCTGGTGAATTTACATCCTAAGTTTTTTATAATTATTGTTATGTCAATTAGGATAAGTGTTGAACATCCTGTAGCTTATGTTCATATACAAAATGGTTTACCAGAATCATTCATAAAACGTTTGCAATTAATTGTAAGACCATTACGTATGAGAGCTAAGCTTCCTTAATCTGTATGGGGACATGCTATTTTGCATGCAGCGTCACTTGTACGCATTAGACCAGTAGCTTATCATAAGTACTTGCCATTGGAATTAGCTTATGGTCATGAGCCAAATATTTTTCATTTGAGATTTTTTGGGTGTGCAGTATATATTCCAATTGCTCTACCACAACGCACTCAAATGGGACCTCAAAAGGAGGTTAGGAATATATGTTGGATATGATTCTCCATCAATTATTAAATATCTTAAACCTCTAACGGGTGATGTATTTACTGCCCGATTTGTTGATTTTCATTTTAATGAAACAAATTTTCCAACATTAAGAGGAGGAATTAAGAAATTGGAAAAAGAAATTACATGAAATGCATCGTTATTGTCTCATTTAGATCCATGTACAGATCAATGTGAACTTGAAGTTCAGAAAATAGTTTATTTGTAAAATATAGCAAATCAATTACCAGATGCATTTATAGATGCAAAGAAAGTAACTAAGTTATATATATACCAGTTGCAAATGTTCCATAAAAAATTGATATCCCAACACAACAAGTTGTTGCTAATAAGTCTGGAACACGCCAGAAGCATGGTAGACCAATAGGTTCCAAAAATAAAAATTCTCGAAAACGAAAAATAATTAATAGTAAAAAAGACTTGGTTGATGATGTAAATACCCATAAGGAAACCCTTGATATGACTAGTGAGGAAAGGGATTTCAATTAACTATGTTAAGATAGAAAAAAGATGGAATCGAACTAATGTAGTTATCGACAACATTTTTGCGTATAATGTTGCTCTTGATATTATATCTAAGAATGGGGATGTTGAACCAAAATCTGTTGAAGAATGTCGGCATAGAAAAGACTGGCTTCAGTGGAAAGAAGAAATCGATGCAAAATTAAACTCACTTTCAAAATGACAAGTTTTTGGACCCCGTGGGATACAAATGGGTATTTGTGAGAAAAAAAATAAAAATAATGAGGTCATAATATACAAAACAACACTAGTTGCACAAGGTTTTTCACAAAGACTTGATATTGATTATGAGGAGACATATTCTCCCGTGGTTGATACAATTACACTAAGATATTTAATTGATTTGACTGTGTATAAATGTTTGGATATGCATCGTATGGATATAGTCACAGCACATTTATATAGATCTCTTTATAATGATATTTATATGAGAATCCCCGAAGGAGTTAAGGTACCTGAAACATTGACGGGCCTGAGACTTAAGTCGTTAATAAGCCTCAAACTTGATCAAAAGAAAATTTATAAACACTGAACTACTCCTATTACTACTGAAAAGTAGCAACAGTGATAATTGTGAGATCGAACCATAGAGAAGCGAAGAATTAATTTCTTTTAAATTAAATTTGACTTTGGAAAAACAGTAAAAACGGAGTTTTGATTTTTTGTTGAAATTGAAACATGCAAGAAAAATAAATTGCAAGGGATAGATGAAACGATAATTGGTTTATCTAGTTCTCGAATTAAGTGGCGATTCAATGTAATTTAAATCATCGTTTTTCGTCAATGAATCATGTCACCGAATTATGCATGCATAACTACCAAATTGATGCGAATTAACTAATCTCTACTAAGGTCGACAATCAATTAATTCGAATCAATCAAGCATCCTAATTAATAATTAAAGCTGAAAAAATCGTGCCCTAACTAACTACCAAATTGGTGCTCCTCAATTTCATAACATTTTTATTATTTTTAATCGATTGAGGGTTCATAAATGGTTGTGATCCTATCTTTTCAAACATGACCACCTATAATCAAATCTAAATATTAATATAGAAATGAATATATAAGATACGTATAAATTAATTATATCTTCTTTTTTAAAAAATAAATGTATAAAATATATCTTGATTAAAAATGGGAACAAATTAGGCAGCCCACAACTAATCAATTCAATCATGTATTCATATAGCATAATTTAATTAGTTAAGAAATTTTAAATTACAATTATAATTCTCTCAGTTCCAAAATGTTTCCTCTTCAAAACTTGCAAATTGGTTTGGAAATGGCAACCATGTTGCCTTCCATATGAATTAGAAAAAGACAGAGAAGTTGAATATATATATATAATTGGAAAAAAAAAGCATACATATACCATTATTAAAATGTAAAAAATTTGTATACATATCTTTAATCAAAATATTTGAGATTCAAATCTCTATATCTACATATAGCACACATTTATCGAAATTAAACTTTCGTTTTTCTCAATCGAACCACTCTAATTTAAATAAGTAGTGAAGTCAAAAGTCGTTAGAAAATCAAATCAATCGAAAACCTAAACGAATTAACGCCGATTTTTTGGATTTGAATACTGCATCCCTAGTATTCCATTTCTAATAAACCTCTCTTAATTTCCTATGGATCTAAGTCTATAAAACCTACCCAGCAGCCTTTATTCTTTTTCCTTCTTCTTTAGTAAACCTTCCCCAGCTAATGAAAAGAGAGTTCCTTCTTCATTAGTTGAATATTCTTCTTATGTTTGGTCATACAATATAAGGTCTATACTTTATGTTTCGCTCTATTTTTTATCCTTATATTTTTAATTGTTTAATTTTAGTTTATATATTTTTAATATAAATTTCAAAAAATTAGTACAGATATAATAACATGTCTTAAAATTGATATTGTTAATTTTGTTATTATAAACTAACAAAAAAAAATACTAGAAATAATTATAGGGGGATAATACTTGATAATTTTATATATTTATTGTTTGGTTAAAAAAAAGTCTGCCATTGACTTTTCATACACATCCAATAACACGTCATAAAGACAGCAATTTCCATGCATGCAACACATGAAGATTAATTCAATTAGAATACTAAGGCTGGAAAACATAAGAATATTTAAAATAATAATATGAAACACTCTATTCAATAATAATAATAATAATAATATCATATTCACACATTAGTAACATTTTATTGTATTTGTGTCATATTTTTTAATTCCATTTCAATTTTTTTAAAAAAATAAGATAGCTACGCTTAGATACAATTACATCTAAATATTTGATGAGTATAATAATAATAAAAATACTAGCTTTTAAAATCTTATCGATATTTCAACATAGTCATGAATTTTACATCAAAAGTGAATCAAATTTTCATGCTACCGTATAGAAAAAACAACAAAATGTAACAAAAATCTCAACAAAGTATTAATGATGTGGGCCTAATATAAATAATGAAAAATAAAACTTAGTTTAAAAGGGTAAGATACTACTTTGCTAATTCAAATATTTTATAATATATTTCTATTTATATATATATTTATGATAATATTTCGAAAATATTCATCATCTTTCATTTGTCGACACATAAACACTTAAAATCTTACATTGATAATTTTTTATTAAATATAGTATTAAAAATAATGTATTGTTCATAATTGAAGTAAAATAATTATATAAATACAGAGCAACTAAGCAAGCTGAAACCAAATATTTGAAAAGTCTTAAACCACAGGCTATAACCACTGCTTCAATTTTCATCAGAATGTCAAATCATAAGGGTCCATATGATATGGATATTATTAAACCAGCCTTACCGCAGCCGATAACTATACCCAAATAATATTCCCTTTTTGAAAGCTAAACTTTCATAATATTTTAATTTTAAATATTTTCTTGATTTAATCCTTAATTAATTATACATACCCATTTCATTATTTATATAATATATATTTGGCAAAGACATACATACATGAATGAATATTCTACAATAAACTTTATCAATCGAGTTGTTGATGCTTTTAACCAGTTAAACTAAATTACATAAAAATCGTAATATATTTTTCGTATAATAATAAAAATAATAAAAATAATAAAGAATATGGAAAATTGAAATAAAAATCAAACTTTATTGAGTTTGTTTTGTATGTTTTGTTCTCTATAAAAGGGAGCTGAAAGGTGAAGGAAAATCCCACAAGGAAAGGAAAAAATGGGAGGTGAATGGAGAGTGTTGGTTGTTGTTGTTATTGTTCTTATTTTTCCGTTGGATATTTATTGTTATTCGGAAATAGAAATAAAAAATTGGTGTAGCCAAACGCCATATCCAGCTCCATGTGAGGAATTTCTCAAAACCAAAGCCACTACAAAAAGATCCCCAATAGCCACAAAATCTCATTTCTTTGAAATCTTAGTCGAAACGGCACTCGAACGTGCCGTTTCGGCCCGTCAAAACGCTCTTTCTCTCGGCCCAAAATGCCGAAATTCCAAAGAAAGAACCGCATGGACTGATTGCGTTGACCTCTACGACCAAATCATAACCCGCCTCAACCGAACCGTCGACCGCTGCACCCCGGTCGACGCCCAAACCTGGCTCAGTGCCGCTCTCACCGCCCTCGAAACCTGCCGAACCGGGTTGGAGGAACTCGGGGTTTCCGCTTTCGGCTACCCATTGACGGCTAATAATGTTTCCAAGCTCATTAGTGATGGGTTGTCGGTGAATAAACCGGCGTCGCCCGAGGGGTTTGAACCGCCGACCATGGAGGACGGGTTTCCGACGTGGGTTCGTCCCGGGGACCGGAGATTGTTGCAATCTGGGTCTCCGAAGGCGAACGTGGTGGTGGCGCAAGATGGGTCTGGGAATTTTAAGACGGTGAAGGAGGCGGTGGCCGCCGCGAAGGGCGGCGGGAGATTTGTGATATATGTGAAGGCGGGGGTTTATAGTGAGAATGTGGAGATTAACGCTAAGAATGTTATGTTGATCGGAGATGGAATCGGAAAAACTGTCATCACCGGAAGTAGAAGTGTCGGCGGAGGTTCCACCACGTTCCGATCCGCCACCGTTGGTAAACTCTCTCTCTCTCTCTCTATAAGTTCTTTTATTAATTTTTTCCTTAAAAACTTTTGATAAAGTCATTAATTTAAGTGGGCCCTTTAGTGCATGAATTCGACATATCTAAAATTGAGATTTAAAAAGCTTTAATTTATAAGCTTCAATTTAATAACATTAAATAGTGTATTATTCCTGTTGATCGTCAATTCGAGCCCGTGAAATGTTTGAATCTTCTAATATTATATATAAAAATAAACCAAAAAAAATTGGATTATTGTTTAATTCGTCTATCAAATTCAAGCCTCACAAATTTTCATCACAAATATGGATGTAGACTTAAAAATTAAACATGCAATTTAAAAATGATAAATTAGAAAAATTGAACAATAGAAATATACCATAAAAAAATTGATAAGTAAGAGATAGCAAGAATGCGAAAAGGAGAGAAAAGAATCTCTTTTCTTTATACGATAATAAACAACTTTTTTTTTTTTTTTTTATCGTGAGTATTCGAGCTAGCTTATGCACATCTCGATCAATTTCATGAGACAACCTATTTGACTCTACAACATTTGGGTCAAAGAAATCCATAAGATATTAAATATTAGGTAAATAGTCACCATGAATTGAATCTTTGACCTCTTATATTTTTATAAAGGTCATATCCCCATATTTATTACTAGGTCAATCTACGGTCAAAATGTTAGCGGTGGACAATAAGAATTGACTAAGAACTAAGAACTCAGTAGTCATTAAGAAATATTAATTCAAATCAAACGTTAAACTTTGAAAGAACCCACTTTGATGGGTTCAGTTAATCAAATAAGATTAGTGTGACATTACAAGGTCATGAAATTTATTATAAACTTAGTTGTCATTGTATTTATTATAATCTTACTTGTAGTGCATGGCGCTACCATCAGCTCATATGTCATGATATGTGTCGGGTTACTCATTGATTTAGGGAAGATAAAACACAAAAATATTAAATTTTGTATAATATATTTTTGGATTTTAAAATTTTCATAATAACATTAAAAAAGATTAAATGTACCTAATGCCTATGATAATGTCATGTAAGTTGACTTTATACATTAATCTTTGAACGAATTCACAATGTCACTTTATGAATTATTTATTTCGATTTAACATTAATCGGCGACCAATAGAAAATCATCAAACCTACTTTGAGTAAATTGGTAAATTTTGCTGACTAATTTAATTGGTAATTAGTAATAGAGTTGAATTATTCTTCATTGCCAAACCCTATAATTCTATGTTTATAACTTTCTTGATAATTTATTCATTTCTATGAGTTGTAATTTAATTTTCTCATGACTTTAATCTCTATTCTCTTTAGAAGTTTCAATCCTATGTCCCTATATTTTAATTGTATTATTAATTCCAATGATAGTAATTAATAAAAGAGTAATTATTTTAAATGATAAAATTGTTGAAAACGTTTTTTAGTATAACAAAATGTTACTGTCTGTCAGTGATAAACCATGAGAGACTACAATAGAGTTCTATCATTGATAATGATAGATGTCTATATATTTGTAAATAAGTTGACTTATTTTATTTATTTGAAAACAGACTATTAATAGTTTAAATTTTAAGAAACCTACAAAATTCCAATTACAACTAGTTAGTGTAATATTTTTATACAATGTACATATTGAAACATGATATAATTTCAAAGATTGAATAATTAAATACATTGGTAGTTCAAAAGGTTTATAAATAATCAAATCTATAAACTTAATCATAAAGTAATCAAATATCAAATTGGATTGTTCTATTTGGAACTCAAATCAAACAAGATTTATTTGTTATTTACTAAAAATAATGAGAAAAGATGTTGGAAAAACAATTGTATTTTATAGTAAAAGGAAGAATTAATATAAAAAGTGAAGACATAATGGGTTTCCTAATATATGGCTTGGGATTTATAGAAATTAAAAAAAGATAGAAAAAATGGAAATGTTTGATGTGGCATTTTGTTTGAATTATAATTAGTGGGAAATGAAAGGGAGATAGGGCCATGTTTTAGTTTGGGGTTTAATGTGGCATCTTAGAGAAATATATGATATGACAAAGATCAAGTAGCTTGGTTGGTTGGTGTGTAATTTAATGGGACCAAAGTTTCTAATTATTTTACTGTATATTAGAAAGAAAAAAAAAAAAAAAAACTTAAAATAAAAGGGTTCTAATAGAATCTATTGAATCAGTTGAATTTAGCTTATAAAGCAAGAAAGTGACCTAATTAAATTCATTCAACTTTTCTGATGTGTGGAATTGGACTTTTCTAAAAGAGATTTTGGTAGTTGTTTGTTTGTAGTTTTCATCCAAAAGAATATTTATTTATGTTCATTATTATTTTCCAACTTTTTTATCTCTTTTTTTCCCCATATTTTTATTTGAATTATTTTATTTTTTTTCACTATTATTAGCTAATATTATTTAGCTTATAAAGCTAAGATTATCTTTATATATGAACTAGCTTTTTTTGTCATGTTTTTTTAAGTTAACATGAATAGAATTAAATTGGCCAATGATGGCATTTTAAATTCACTTTTTCAATAACATTGTGAGTTAAAAACAAATTGCATGTATATGTATGAGAATTGTTAAAAATATACATAAACCTTATTTTAATCTCAAAGTTTTAGATTTTAGTGGATGTTTGTCCCAAATCTTTCAAATATCCTATTTTGATCTTAATATACGTTACTAAAATAATAATTATTAAAATGCACTATTTTGTTTATTGTTAATTTTAGGCACATGTTTTGTCTATGTGCTTCATAGACAAAATATTTAAAATTACATCAAACCTCACAACAAATGTCAACTTAATCATAATTTAATACATAATAATAACAATAATTTATTTTACAAATCAATAATTCATATTCTCATTTCTCTAATTTTAAAAAAGTAGATAACATTTAGATTAAAGTTCGATGATTTAAATACTATATTTTGAATATAGAAACTAAAACTAAAATCTTAAAATTAAAAAAAAAGGGTTATATATATAATAAACAATATTTCATTTATGATGATCATTTACTTAAAGTCGTGCTTTTTAAAATTTTGTCTTCTTGTGTTAATTAATTTAATTGTGGGCGTCGGTGAAATCGCAGCCGTTGATGGAGACGGATTCATCGCGCGAGACATAACCTTCAGAAACACCGCCGGAGCGAAGAACCACCAGGCGGTGGCGCTCCGATCGGGTTCCGATCTGTCGGTGTTCTACCGCTGCGGCTTCGAAGGCTTTCAAGACACACTCTACGTCTACGCCGAACGCCAATTCTACAAACAATGCGACATTTACGGCACCGTCGATTTCATCTTCGGCAACGCCGCCGTCGTAATCCAAGATTGCAACATCATCGCTCGCGATCCTCCGAACAAAACCATCACAGTCACCGCCCAAGGCCGCTCTGATCCGAATCAGAACACCGGAATCTCCATCCACAATTGCAGAATCACGTCCGCCGGCGGACTCAGCGGCGTCAAGGCCTATTTAGGCCGTCCATGGAGGCAATATTCCCGGACGGTTGTTATGAAATCTTCGATCGGAGGATTCATCAGTCCTGCCGGGTGGATGGAATGGAGCGGTAATTTTGCCCTAAATACGCTGTATTACGGCGAGTATATGAATACGGGTCCGGGAGCATCGACGGCGAATCGAGTGAAATGGAAGGGTTATCGTGTGATTACCAGTGCGGCGGAGGCTTCGAAGTTCACCGTCGGGAATTTCATCGCCGGTGGATCTTGGTTGCCGAGTACCGGCGTGCCTTTCACCTCCGGCCTCTGATTTGGTTCTGTATTTTGTATGTATTCTTAAAATATTAATAATCGTTAATTTGTTGAATTATACTTTAATAAACAAGTTTCTAATTAAGAAATTAGATTTAATTATAATAAAAACACGTTTTGTTTTTACTTTTCTTTTCGTCTCCCAATCCCAAATGGTTGGGTTTGATAAGAGAAACCATTATATACAAGAGGAGTATTGTATCACAATGTAAGTTTTTTTTTTAAAATAAATGAAATATTATTTGTTTGAATTATTAATTTTATTGTGTATTTTGATGATTGTGTCGGTTTACTTCACAAAATTATAAATTATGTTTCTATTTCTTTTAATTGTTTCTAATTCGTTAAGTATGAGATGATTTTATTTTGTTGTGTGTACAAATATTTCATCAAGTAATGAAGGAACAAACTTGGATTGTGGAGAGATAGACAAAAGAGTTAATAGTGGTATTAGTTTGGTTTGGAATTCAATTGTCTTTTGGATCAATAGATTTTCTTTTGTAAGTAGAAGTGGAAAATTAAAAAAAATTTATCTTTTTAATCAAGAATGAATTATGTTTAGATTAGCTTAAATGGGCAACTTTGAAGTTGTTAGAAATCGTATAAAAATCTTTGTTGACATAGTGTAATTTAGTTTAATTAATTACAAAAGATGAGATGTGTTATAGGTAGCCAAGATTGAGAGTTAGAGAGATAGGAGGCATATAGACAGAGATTAAGGACTTAAGTTGGCAAACCAAGGCCAACGAGCCTGTGTCTAACCAATAGTTGTCCATTACTTTAGGACGCCAATTCAAGTGGATTGGCAGGGAGCCTAGAGGTAGTATGGAGGACCCATGAGGGAGCTTCGATGTAGCTCAAAGAACCCATGAAGGAGCCTAGAGATAGCTTAGATAATCGATTAAGAGTTTACTAAGCAGCTTAGAGGACCCATGAGTGAGCTTAGAGGTAGCTTGGAGGACTTGAGGACCTCTACAAGATCTATAGAGAACATAAGAGTTCCTCTGCAGTATTCATGGATGACATAATAGTCGCATGGAGAACCTTGAAGGACTTGTTAATGACCTTTAAGGCCCACGGAGGACCTTAGAAGACTCATGGACTTCAGAGTGATTAAGTTTGGAACTGTCCAGATTCTAAATGGATGATTCGTATAGATACTGTTGAGGAGTTGAGTGGGTAATGCACTTATGCATTAGTTACAACCTCTAGTGGTGGTAGTGTAATCATCCAATGAGTAGTTTAATGATTTCAGAAATTTAAGAGGAATAGTTATGAGCTCATGCATCAGTTATACATTACTAGCCTATATACAAACGACCAAAATCATTAGTCGAAAGTATACCCAAAAATCCTATACTACCTTTTATTATCAAGTTATTCAAAAACCTAAGATTGACTTGAAATTACTATTCAAATTTCTTTGTTTTGTAGGACTTGGACTAATTTTCCCTCAAATATAAATTTACGATCAATCCTTTTTTTTTCATTTGATCGGATAATGAAACGGAGGCCTGTCTTAACGTTTAAGGGCCCAAATGATTCCAATTCAAATGGTGGGCTTTTTGGGCACGTGAAATTTGGTTTGAATTCAGCCCTGAACCCAGCTTTGAAGCCATAATTTTGAACAGCAAAATTTCCGAAACATCTAATTAAAACGGCTGGGAAGGAATTCAATTTTTTAGTTTGGTATATCTATTTCGTTATTGAAGAGAGAATTGGTTCTTCTCCCCTTGAAATTATTACTTCTAAAGGAATCCGAACATTCAACTTTGTTGTATCTGAATAATTTTCCTAAAAATATGAGAAAATATATAACCTTGTAAACGTAAGAGAATCTGAGCCTAATGACCTAAGATAATTTTACTCACACTAGTGTCGGAATTTCTTGAGTAATTATTATGGAAGCAGCACATTGTTCACAACAAATAAATCAAACTTGAACCAATTTACAAAAAAGGAAAAAATATTTTTATGAGAGAAGTAATTGTTAAAATTCTTTTTTTGCAATTCGAAGTTCTTATAAAATATTTTATAGACTATATGTGGCAAATCAAATAGTTGTCTCTTCTTCAAGTTGGTTAATTACAAAAAGACGTATTCATTTATAAAACAATACAACTCTATACATTTGTTCCAATAGTTGATTAATGAGTTTAAAGTTGAACAATTTGTTAAACAGAAAATAAAAAATTCAAGATTCTATTAGAAATCTTTGAACAAGCTGGATATTTTAAAGTTTACGGGAGATCTGGGTAGATGGTTTCTGTGATTTAAATGTAAAGAATGTATATCTAAGCTTAGATAATGTAATCTTGAGTTAGATGGAAGTAAAATTCAGTGATTGGCTTGTTTGTTCAATGATTTAATTTTAATCAGGAAAAATATAAATTTATATCCCAAAAATATGGAACTAATAACTAAATCAATTAAAACCATTTACCCTCAAATTTCGAGTATAGAATTGTTTGAAAAGAAATTTCAAGTGTCGGATTAACAAAAAGAAAAATTAGAATTTATGCAAAAGAAAATTTCATAAGAAATCCTAACCAATCTGGTTGGCAAGTTTAGGAGTTTAATTAATAATTATAAAACTCACATAAAGCCTTCTTTAATACAACAATTGCGACGGTGAGGAATTGAATCTTCGATCTTGAAGGAAGATGGTCGTGTCAATTATTACTCAGCTTATTTTGGCATCTCAAACGAGGTTTATTCAAACAAAACATAATTAAAGATATAAATGGGTAGGATTACAATTGATATAACCTTAAAGTTTAAAGATATAAATTGCCTATCAATTTACCATGATTCGGTGGTTAAATTATATAGTGGACAAAAGTGAGTTCGTTCAACACATCCCAAAATAATAATAATAAAACAAGTAAATTTGAAAACAGAAATTCCTATTCCTTCTCCAGTAAAATTGGAATTACGTTCCAATTAAATGCAAATTTCCACAAAATCCCAACCGTATGTGGAATTCAGTTTTGATCAAAATCAGATTGGATTCAATTTGAAGGATTTTGCCCAAACTCCATTGCGAGGGTTTAAACTACTGCACTATCTTGTTCCATGCCTTGCACTACCCTTGGCTTATTGAATTCAACATCTATAGCTTGATGGAATGTTCAATTCAAATGCCACAAAACAAACTATGCTATCTTCAACAGGTTTCAATGAGACTCGACTCGGCTCAACTCGAAATTGCACACTTAACAAAATGATTCTTTTTTCTTTTAAGTTCAATATATAGATACGGGATTTCAAACCACTAATTTCTTGGTCGAGGATATATGCCTAAACCAATTGATTAACTAGATTATACATCTCTAAAACTATTGGATCTCAAACTTGATGTCTTGAACACCTCATTGGTCACACAAACATAAGAGTGTTTAAATTTTCATTCAAATAAATTAGTAGCCTCCATGAACAGGGCTTGTTCTCTTGTTGGTCAAAGCAAGTCACTTTGCCCACAAGCAAGAGAGATGGGTGACTGAATATATATGCAAGAGCAAACATGTGGAAGTGCTAAGAAAAAGCTACAGTTTACCATTCCTAGGACAAGATTACAACAGATTATAGAGGACAAGGAAGAGAAGACCTAGAAACAATGCTCCTGACCCGAAACCGAATCCATCAGCATCGTAGCCAGAGCTGCTGGAATGCTGAACTGCAAAAGTGGATGAGACATGAAGAACAGGAAAGAAAATAGATAGCAAATGTACAAGCAGTAAGAGGAAAAGAAGAATCACTGCAACCCAAATGCCCAGTTCAAGTAGAGACTCTATACTATCCCAGATGGATTGAAGAGTTGGCCAAAATATTATCATCCCCAGAAATCCAACTATGATACAAGGTACAACAGGTGATGGTCCTGCCGTAGTATATCCCATTACCTCTCTCTGAATCAGAACCTGGGTTGCAAAAGAGTGATATTGAAGGGGAAAAGGCTGTTTGTTGGTGGTAGGAGTGACTTTGGAAAAGCTTGACCCCTTTTCCATGCTTTTAAGAGGGTCAAAATATTAGTTGATCAATGACAGACTCAAGAATTTCAATTTTTTTTAATCAGGTCTTAAAGACAATATAGGTAGGATTGGATGCCAACCTGAGCAAACTGTATAAAGCTGAATGAGTAACTAATTACTTATGAATTGAAAGCAATAGAAAGGAGCCAATGTATCTTTGTGGGTCATGGTCTAGTCTATGCTAAGTAGGATGGATAATCAGGTACCATAAGAAAGGCACCTGATTATTTTTACATTGTGTTAATATTAAATGAAATTTGATAATGACATTTAGATAAATGAAAATGTGTTTGAATGACATCATAGGTGGGCTACAGATAAATAATATGCCAAAATCAGGAGGTTCAGATTTTTCATTTGCGGGAGCAGTTGGATGTCCAGAAGCGTCCAATATCTGTACTTTATTCTATTTGACATGATAAAATATATAGACGAAGATCAAGAAGGAACCTGATAAATAAACATACAGTAGCTCATTGAACACTCAGCATCTGGATAGCAGATCAGATCACTTGAATAGTAATCTGCAACACTGGAAAAGACCTGTAAAAGCTTCCCGTTGGACATAAAAAAGGATGACAATTTCCTACAAGATTATTTAGCAAACAGTCTCTTGCCCTTGGAGATACATTTTTTTTAGTAAAGAATATAATTTCCATTCATCCCCATATAAAAAGTAAACGGAGCAAGAAAATGTTCTGATCTCCTCTTGACACAGTTCTTGAAAATTTACCAAGAAGTCGTATTGTATACCACAGAATCTCCTAAAACTACAAAATTACAGCTTGTAAACCATGAAGATGATGATGGTGGCCAGACACACGTGCAGATCTTTCATAATGTTGGATTATATCGGAGATGTTGCTCATAGTAGTTAATCAACTGCAGTGAGAGAGTTGTTGTAAATACTGGCAGGTCAAAAACCAATTAAGATAAGTATGTAAGGTAGAGTACGGAAATTTGATCAATTACCAGATGTGGATTGTTAGTCTTAAGGAATTTGTTATTCACCGTCACTTCTTTTCCATCCGACCTGCATGCAAAAAAGGAGATCCACAATCACTGCTTCAAACGGACGCCCCCTCCCCCCCAAAACAAGAAAAAAGGGGGATGGCCAGAGCTTGTGTACTTTGGCTGTCCTTATTGTAATGTCAATAAAATGCATAGATATGCCAATGAAGAGATAATTGAAGAAATGTATAGATAACCAAGTTTAACAGATCAGGTTAGAGTTTTGTGTAATTGGGTAGAAATTTGAAAACAATAATCGAAATCAAGTAATTTTAGGGTCCTTTTTATAACAATTTCATTTTTTGTTTTTAAAAATGGTACTTATTTAATCACCATTCATTTAAAATAATTTTTTTTTCTAAAAAAAATATTTGAATTCTTAATCTTGTAGCCTAGTATTTTGAAAACATGGATAAAAAATAGATAACTTTATTTTCTACCATCTTCTCTATCTACTAGGATTCGAACCCACCCATGACCAGAGGGTTAGATAACATTATTATCCACTCTCGAAGTCATGAAGCTACGAAATCGATCGGGTAAAAAATAGATAACAAATCAAAGAAACGTTAAAACTGCTTTTAAGTTCCAATACTTTCACCAAGTTTAAAGAGAGATACATATAATCCACATAGGCTAATGTTGAATCACATGAAGGGTTTACTTGATGACTATTAAATAGAGAGAGTAATACTCAACAATGCAAAGGAAGAGTAGTTAGTGTTGTATAACAAACCTCACAGCCAAGAAGGTTACGATTACATCTGGGATGTTATTTAATACTGAAACTGAATAACCAACAGGCTTGATTATCCTTGTGATGGTAGGCACATTTCTGGAGTGGCCTGACAAACTAGGATTCTCGGGTCCAAATTGTTTGCTGCGATCAGTAGGCTCAATGCTTACAGTTGCTGCATTTTGTTTTAATTCTTGTTCAGATTCTTCAGACAAGGCTGAATCCTTTGTGAACCTTTTCACCCTACTAGACTTCCTTCTCTTGGCTCCAATGGAGTGACTTTCCTGAGCAGAACCCACCACGCAATCGGCCTTGGAAACATCATAAACAAGGGTAAGATCGTTAGAAGCCACTGCTTTTTTATCGGAATCAACCATATTGGCAGATATTGCTGCCTTGAGCTCAACAAGTTTCAGATCATATTCGTCTCTCTTTCTACTTCCATCAAATTTCCCATCCACATGTCCATTCTCAACATCAATTGTTCGAGTAGTTTTGGTATGATTAAGGTGGCTTCCAAACTCTCCTTCATGAGTAGAGTCCACTGGTGCTTGAGGAATAGGAAGATCACAATCACGTTTCCCGTTTAAAGGAGCGGCCGATAGACGATCATCCACAGTACCGATAACTACATCCGTGACATTATCAATAGCTAACATTTGAAGCTGTTTTTCCTCACGAGGTTGATTTTCAATGTCTCCATCCTTGCGCTTGCGCTTGCGCTGCTTTCCTGATCGCGACCTACAAAAGCTGAATAACACATAATCAGTTCCAAGTTGTGAGGAAATTTTCCAAATTACATTTCCTGCCATACATTTGCTGCAATCATTTCACAAAATAAAAAGTGACTGAATAGGTGCTAGAACCTTTCTTCAAATTCATCAATAAATTCAGAGCATGCTTGGAGATTGTCCAAGGGTTCCCATGTATTTTCTGTCTCTGGCCAACCACGCCTGTCAAAAACAAATTCCTGAAGCTCCTTTCACGTATATCAAGAACAAATCACAGCGATGGCCGATAAGAACTGTACGATAAACAGAAAGAAAAACCTCAAAAATCGTACATACCATTTGACGAGGTACTGAAGCTGTCCCTATGGATTCAAGAAAAGAAAACTCAAATCAGACTCATAAAAGAACATATACAAACACAATCGCCAGAACAACAAATCCGAGAGTACAACACCAGACTATTTCGATGAAAAAACACCGGAAAATCTATTTGCACATACGATTAAAATAGAAGAGAAATATGTAAAAATACACTCAATTCTCAGAAACATCTGTAATTTCTCAAGTACATTCACATTCTATAACATTATCCAACAAACACTAAAAACGATAGAACAAGTAGGTACAATGGAGGAAGAGACAAAAATACCTTACGGACTCTTTTCCGCCGAATAGCTTCGACTTCGAAGAAGCCTTCATCGAGGTTAGTTCGGTGAGAAGCAGAGACATCAGGTACAGCATTATCTTCTGCGTTGACTTCTCCGGCGTCGTCGGTAGGCAGTGGAATTTGCACAGAACTGTTCTGAAGTGAAGAAGGTGGATATGGAGATGGAATTATGGGTTCATTACCATTGTTGTTAGAGATGGAAGGGCCTGAATCGCCATTAAGATGAGTAGATTGAGTGAAATCAGGGATTGGAAGCGCCGCTGTTTCAGGCTCGGAGCTTCCCACCGCTTTCTTCTTCCCTCTCCCCATTTTCGTTTTATCCCTCCTTTCCTTTCCCTCTCTTTTCATCTTTCAATTTATATCCAATATTAAAGTGAAAGCTAAACGAATTTAATTAAATCTAATTTGGACATCATTTCTTTTAATTCGCTTACCTAATGATTTTCAATTTATGGTTTGAGTTTCACTTGAATCCCAAGTCCCTCAAATAACCTTTTCTTTCTTTCTTTTTTTTTGGTAGGCACATATTTTATCCCTAAAATTTTATAATTATTATTTAAGAATTAGTATTTTATATATTTAATTATTTATAGTTTATTTACGATTATGACCCTATAATTTAGAGATGTACACTATATAAATTCTCTAACCGTTAAAGCGTCATTATTATGTATTTTGGTTTTGCTTCATGGACGTAGCTAACACACTATTATGATTAAACCACGTAAACTTGCGTGTGGATTCTCTACTTTTTACATTTTTTCTATATTCTATATTTCTTGATTTCGTAACATATACTTTTTACAATTTTTTAGGGAAAAAAAGTTTTTAAGACCCTGTTTTTGTTTTTTAAATTCGGTAAGACTTTTTTATTTTTAATACTCTTTTGATAAAAAAAAAAATAATTATTTTATTTCAAAAGATTAAAATCATGGCAATAAATTGAAAGGAAACAAACTTACTTTTCAAAAATAAAAAACTAAATAGACCTTTTTCATTTAACTTTAGTTTTATTTTATTACAACAAATGAATGTTGAGGATTTGAATCTTGGGAAATTTGTACAGATGATCCATTTTTTAGGCCCAAAATGTCAAATGACCAATTTTTTAAAAATAATGTCAATTGACCCTCTGCTGACATCATCGCCATACAAAATTACGTAAATTGCCCTCACAAGTGCCTCACGTTATAAGTCTTTCTCTTGTCGTCTGGTTAAACACTCTCGCTCTCGCTTAAAATTCCCTGGTTTGATGTGATTGCTCGTCAGTGTACGAATGATTTGACAATTTTCACAACTGAAGCCTCAAATCAATAATACCTAAACACGATACAATGTCGATTTCTTTAAACTTTAAACTCCATTTCAACGGTGATTATTTCTCTGGTTTTCGATGGTGTTTTGTTGAACAAAGATTTTTCGAACGGGGATTTTCAAGACAAGGCTTTTTCAGAACAATGTTTCATTATTTTGAATATGTTTCATTATTTTTGCTGTGTTATTTCTTGAAATGTAGCATTACGAAATTTTGTATTGGGAGAGAGAGCGAGAGATAGAACGAGAGTGGGAGAAAGCAAGAGTAAGAGAGAGGGCGAGATTAAGAGAGAGAGCGAGACTAAGAGAGAGCGATAGTACACTTCAATTGCTTGTACAACTTAATGACAAATGTTCTCTTCCTTTATAGGATGACAAAAAAGTGTCTATTTATTCGATATGGAGGTGATTAGGATGAGAATAAAAGTTCATATATTGGGGGAGAGTTGGCACGAATCATTGTGCCTGTTACATTGAAGTATGAAGAATTTAAATCTCACATTTACAGGGTTACAAATGTCAGTTTTTCAGAGTTTGATCTTATAATGAGAGTTAAATATAAGTTTGAATATGAAGCCCCTCCACAATACATAAGGAATGATGATGATGTTTGCTTCCTTCTTTTCCGAGAAGAGCTTAGTAGACTTCAGTTATCTGTAATGTTAAAATCGAATCAGGACGAAAATATTAGAATGGGGTTTGGAAATGTGAGTTATGATGATACGACTGTGGACAGACAATACGAAAAATCATACCAGTTTCATCGGGAAGAGGATGATATTCCATTGTCTACCAATACTGTACCATCAACATTATCACTAGACAACAATCGCACTAATTCAACAAGATTGAATTCAGAATTGAGTGGTACTTCAGTTATTGGTAATGAGAGATCATCTAGACTTGATTATATGGATTATGGTCATCCAAAACAACGTTGTGGTCCTTCAATGGATGTTAATGAGCAACCAACAGGATTGAATGAAATGGATCGTGATCATAGAGATGTGCGTTGTTCTATAGCAGCTTCAATGATTCCACCATCTGTGTCTTCAAGTCATAGGGGAGAGTTGATTATGTCTGATACCTCTTCATTGGGGAGACTTGTAAGTGGAGCCTTCGTACAGTGAAAATGGAAGGGTCTGATATATTCAAGATCACAAAGTACTACAGTTCGCACACATGATCCATCAGAATTCTGAATCACGACCATGGACAAACAATTGCTAAGGTTGTTGGTCAGTTGATTAAAGATAACTTTACAGGAATATGACGCATTTATAAACCTTGTCATATCATTGAGGATATAAGAAGAGATTATGGCGTGAACATAAGTTATGATAAAGTGTGGCGTGTAAGGGAAGCCGTATATGATCTTACTAGAGATACTCCAAAATACTCATCTATGAAGCACAGATACATATATGGCTACACAATATGGATAGATCGGATAAGGCGATTCGTTAATGTTTAAAAAACTAAGATACGGATACGTCTAAGGATGCATCATTTTTTATATATATATTTTTAATATATATGTTTCTAAAAAAACGAGGATACTAATACATTGAAGATACATTTTCTTTTTCTTTAAAAAAATCTAGAATATAGATCAATTTAGCATACAAGTTAATAATAATAGCACAAAATAGAATACAAACACTGAAATACAATACAAAAAAAGCAACATCTAAGATGTTGAAGTACAATAGTTAATGAAATGCAATAGAAAAGTGACTCATATAGCAAAGAAAAAGAAAAAGAAGAAGAAGAAGATTAGAGGGAGAAGTATGAAAATAAATAAAGAACTTCTTCGTTGAATTATTAAAGATATCCAAATGGTTTATATTTTAGTAAACTTTGTGGGGACTCAAATATGATGATGGAGATTAGATGATTCTAGTATACGGTTTGGTCCCTTATTTTTGTTCCTTTAGTTTTGGACTCGAGTAGTGAGCTTTCTAAATAGGTTGCTTAGTTTTATATTGGGAAAGATTAGATGAGTTGCTTGTCTTTTTTCTTAAAAAAAAAGTACGCGTAGAAATAGATAAGTCAAATCGCGTGTCAGATACATATCTAAGAAGTATCTGGAAGTATCGGTATCCGATACGTGTCTGATACGAATTCTTTGTCTCACATGAAGTATATGTGCTTCATAGATACTCATACTCCATACTACATACTTATGGAGAAGGGTTAAAAATAGAGAACCTGGGTACAATGTTTGAGATCGAACTTAAAGATGAGGTGCATTTCAAGTATATGTTTATGGCATTAAGGCTTTGTATTAGAGATTTAGCAAGCTGTCGACTTGTGATAATTGTTGATGGGTCGCACTTGAAAGGAAAGTACAAAGGGACCATGTTGGTTGTGGTTTCTATGGACGAGAACAATCAATTATACCCATTAACATATGTAATAGTGGACAATGAAACCGATCGATCATGGAAATGGTTTATGTCGACCTTGAAATGCAGTATCGAATAACCCGATAATTTGGTGTTTGTGTCTGATCGGATGGTATCTATCAACAATACTATTCGTGCATTTTTTCCTACGACATTTCATGGATTGTGCACGTGGCACATAGAACAGAATCTTATTATAAACTTTAAGGATAATACGATTGTTAGGATATTTAGAGATGCGACAAGGGCATTTCGCATGATAGAGTTCCATACAAAATGGGACGAACTCCACAGTTTTCGAGATGATACTGTCACAAAATATCTAGAAGACATCGGTCTTCAAAGGTGGGCATGAGTTTATCAAATAGAACGAAGATATGACAACATGACGTCCAACAATGTAGAGTGTTTCAATTCGTTAACTAAAGAGTATTGGCTATTGCCCATAGTATGCTTGATCGAACATGTTAGAGGAATGCTCCAATCATGGTTTTATGAATAGAGTAATTACTGGGCATCTCGAACGACATTGCACTCTGACTACTGTGAAACCTGATTGGCAAGTGAGGCCGATAAGAGCAGACGATATCAGATTGAGCCTATTGATTATTATCAGGTTCACGTGCGAGATAATCGATTGGACGATATTGTGAATCTTCACACGAAGGAATACACATGTAAGGAATTTAACTCACTTGGTATCCCGTGTTCGCATGCCATTATTGCCGCCAAGGAACGAAACATACCCATTTAGAGTTTTTGCAATCAATTTTATACAGGACTCTCTAATGACTGCGTATGCAGAGCCTATAAATCCACTTGGGCACATATCTGAATGGAAGAGAGCTCCTGGATATGTAGAAAATACTATCCTTCTCCAAAGTTTGTGGCACAAGTCGGGTGACAGAGAGTGAGAAGAATACCATCCAAAGGAGAATTTCCCAGATAAATGAAATGTGGTCGATGTGGGAATTATGGGCATAACCGCCAAAATTTTAGCGAACCGCTCATAACCATGCGACGTACTGAAAATGCCGAAACCGTGACTCAAATACCTCTCATATAGTTTCGTTTATAACTAACTTTATCTTGTAACGGTCTGGTGGTATGTGTTATAAATACCATTGATTAGGCCCCAAAGAAGAGTTTTTCATACTTTCAATTTTTTCTATAAACAAAAACAAGTTGTAAGCAATCTTCATTTTTCTATAAATAAAAAACAATAACAAGCTGGAGTATGAGGATTTTTTCTGTAAAAGAAAGTGAATCTTTTTGCAAAATCTCGTTCTCTCAATCTTGCTTTCTCAACCTCGCTCTCTCTCAAAATCTCGCGCTCTCTCAAGGTCTCGCTCTCTCTCAAAATCTCGCTCTCTCTCAAGGTCTCGTTCTCTCTCAAAATCTCGCTCTCTCAATGTTTGAACTTTGAACCTTGAACTTTGATATAATGTTTTATATACCATTGATATAATGAAAAGAGCCATAACTCAATTATAAATGTTTTGATAAAATGTATAATATTGAACTTTGAACATTGAACTTTGATAAAAATATTTTATACATGTTTTACATACATAAAAAATACATGTTTGTACAAACATAAAAATTATAATAAAAAAATACATGTTTTATACACATAAGATGAAAAGAGCAATAGCTCAATTATAAATGTTTTGATAAAATGTATAATATTGAACTTTTAACTTTTAACTTTGATAAAAATGTTTTATACATGTTTTACATACATAAAAAATACATGTTTTTACAAACATAAAAAATACATGTTTTATATACATAAAAAATACGAAGTATTCGCCCACAATTGATATGCTAACTGCATCCTATATTCACTCATTTTCTTCTGAGTGATTACAGATGGATCAACACCAGTCACCAAATGTTCTAGTAATTTTATTGCAAAGATGCCACAATCAAGCGACCCGTGTTGTATGTCGGCATTCATAGGTCGCGAGATTTTCCAACGAGATGTGGATAGGTCCGACTTTGAACGATCCATGTCACAGTAGTGAAGTAGGGATGGTACTGTGACAGTCAATGGCTCCAGCCAAGTTCCTAGCTTCGTCATTGGTGTGTATGACGGAAGTGAATCGAACACAAATATATGGCCTCTGTTAATGTCCATTAGAAGGACCATCCAGTGCTCACTGATATTCATTGCCATATACACAAAATCCACACCTTTCCCACATAAACAGATAACAAAAAATTACTCATCAAGAAATATAAAAATATAAACAAAGATTACTGATCAATAAATTACTCACCAATGTAACTCCTTCTGTGGTCGTAACAATACCAGAATTGTCGGCCTCTATATGTGGGATGGTGAGTAAGTCAGACATGTCGACCTCTGTATATGAGATGTCAGACTCTATAGGTTGGACGTCAGTGGGTGATGGTGTGGTATCGGGCTCTAGAGAGGGGATGAGAGTAGGTGAAGTGGCGATATTTTGAGGCTCTACAGGAGAAATGGGAGTAGGTGAAGTGGTGGTATTTTGAGGCTCTACAGGGGAAATGGGAGTATCAGAGGCAGTCGCATCAGTGTATCGAGATCCTGAGATGGGATGAGCGCATCGTGGCATCGTCACCTGTATGTAGGATGGGTGACCTTGTTGTCTCTTCATTCACCGTGGAACCCTTCAATTAGTAAACTAAAATGATGAATTCACGAATACGTAAAACTAAACACGTAAAGACATAAAATGATAGTAAATGCAAACCTTGCACATAGACTGCAATAGTGACAGGATGGCCGATAATTGTCCTTTCATGTCTGTCATGTTTTCCTCGATATTAGATACACGACTATTTAAACTTGATATATGACCATCCAACCTCGATAGTGAGCTGTCAATGGTCCGCAGGTACGAATAAATATAATCACTGGGATTGGCTCCCTTCCTACAGGCAACACACTCAAGACACTCTTCATTCATAGATCACTCTCTATGGGAGTCCATGAGATGGACATTAGGTGGGTTCAACTCATCCTCATCGCATGCGTCCCCCACTACATCATGGAACATATCATCATTAGGTGTGTATGTCCCTCCTTCCACCCGTCTACATTCAGCATCCTTGTATTCAGAATGCTCATGGTCGTCCCCTCCCTCCACCCTTCCACATTTATCATTGTTACCTCCACAATGATCATCACCGTCGCTTTTAGAACTACCCCACTACTCGACCTACTGCCATTTTTAGCACTATCATCATTGGCATCTAGATCAAATTTAGGTTGTCTGTCCACTAGGGTATCCCGAAACTCCCTCCCAGTGTCTGTCATGATAAGACCCTTTTAAACCTTTGTCTGCATTAACAACCAAGTAAACTGGTTAGTGTCAATTTAACAACTAAATAAACATATTATGCATAGAGTAAACATACATTGTTAGACTCGAATATGTCTCTCTTGAGTACTTTGAAGGACACTGAGTGGGAGCATGACTATCGTAATATGCAAGACAAAGCCATCTTGCTCCTTCGCTCTGCAATATTCCCAGCTATCAATGCTGCTAGAATCTCGTACGTCCATACCTAAATAAAATTTAACATATATTAAGAACAATAGTAATGTTAAATCAAATAGCATGATTATTATGTTAAGCAAATTTACCTGGAACGCTTGTGGAAATTCATGCAAAGAGAACTTCACGACGTAATTTTTATTTCCTTTCACCTTCGCCTTGTATAGACTACTTTTCTCATTCAATGCAGTCCTTAGGGCATCGAGTGTCCTCTCCCAAATGGTATTACCCCAGTCTAGACTATTGTAGTACTCTATGTTTTGAACGTCCTTAAAACTTTTAAGGTCCACTGCATTTTTCTGTTTGCTCTTTCCCATCATTACAACCTCCGTGTAGTAGATTAATGTGATCTTCATAGCATCCTCGTCATTTTTAAACTTCAACTCTTTGTATTTTTCTTCTAGTAGACGGACATGTAAGGTGTCCTTCGTCACTCGATTACCAAAAATACTTGATTGCAAGTTCATACGAGGACCGCTCATTCTGATCAACTCGCGTAGGGGATCGCCTCAAACCATTCATTAACAAAAAATCATCCTTCGAAAAAGTGACGACCTTTCCACCAACAGAGAATGAGATTGAATCAGATCTTATCCTCTTCACTTCTCTCAACAATATATGATGGATAATTAGGTTGTTGAACACCATGTCAACGTCTACAAATTGCCCAAAAATTGTTCTCTTAAACATCTCTAACTACCTTGGGGTAAGCTTCTCCTTCACAGTTTCACATTAGCAATATGGGCCAAGCTCGTTACTTGACTGGAAAATTGATCGACTACAGGTATTATGAAATGTGTTGACATCTTAAATCACTCCTACATGAAATAAAGATTTAATTAGTAAACTCCTTAAAAAAATTGTAATTTTTTTTTTGTTTAAGTCTTGCTGGTATCGCCCTCTCTAGTATGCTCTCTCTGGTATCGCTTTCGCTAGTATCGCTCTCTCTGGTATCACTCTCTTTGGTAACTCTTACTTATCTCGCTCACATTCTCTCTTTTTACTCGTCTTCAACTACAGAACACATCAAAAATAATAATAAAAAAAAAACCATAGGTTCACAGATTTCTAAACCCCATAACGACCTACCTTTTCTGGTGTCGCTCTCTCTAGTATCGCTCTCGCCGATTTCACTCTCACTTATCTTGCTCACATTCTTTTTTTTTACTCGTCTTCAACCACAGAACACATTGAAAACCAAAAAAACAAACAAGAAAACCATAGGTTCACAATATTTCTAAACCCAGAACGACCCACAAAGCCCCATTACTGATCAGTTTAAGCCATTTCTAGGCACAAATTAAAAGATTTACTGATTAGATTCGATTTTTCGACGACAGTGGAATCGTTTGCAAGCCCAAATGATGGATTTTAAAACACAGCGAAACCGTCCAAAACTTATGAACGATACGAAGTCGTTACGCTTGGGAAATTTGAAGAGTTTTTAGTTTTGGTTGGTTTTCAGTAAAAGGGTAAGAAGACAAAAAGATGAGGGCAATTTACGTAATTAGGTATGGTGATGATGTCAGTAGAGGGTCAATTGACATTATTTTTTAAAATGGGTCATTTGACATTTTGGACCCAAAAAATGGATCATCCGTACAAATTTCCCTTGAACCTTTACAGACCTAAAGATGAGCCTTGAGTAAACTTTACACAAATGTTTTATACTATCTTTTATTCTAGGAAAAAAATTGTATTTCCTTTTAACTTTTTACTTAAGCCTCAAACTTTGATATATTTTAAAGGATAAAAATGATTTTTGTAAAATTTAACTAAACAATATAAACTAAATTAAATATAAAATTATATAAACACAAGTGAAACAATGAACCATATGGATGAAATTTGTATTTAAAACTAAATTATTATACATTAATTCCAACACTCTTTCTGTACACAATAACTATGGTGGGAATTCAATCTTCATCTTCTAGGGACGAAAGTCATGTCAATACCATTGTGCTCATTTTGACAACTAATTTCAACACTTTATTATTATTTAGTCCACATCTTTATTTTTGTTTTTTTCTCTTTCATTAATACATCCAATTATATCAATAAACCTTTTTTTAACTCGACAATGTGTGAGAGTTGAGAATTGAGTCTTTTGACTCTTTGGAATGATATAACCATCTTGATTGATTAGCTATATTCAATTTGGCTAATATTAGTAGACTTAAAAATTGCAACTTTCACGAAGATTATTATTGTTATTTTAAGAAACAACACAACTATAAGAAATCAATACAACAATCTGCCTCCACTAAACGCAACCAACCAGATAAATCATTCCATTGAAGTTGAGACTTTGATCGAAAAATTTCTAAAACGGAAGCATGGAAAAATGTCCATACTCCTTATATGTGTGTGTATGTATGTATATGTTTATAGGTATATAGTGTGAGGACCATTGATATTTTGAAGGCAAAATTCTAGTGTGAATAAAGGGAGTATGATATTCTTGTTGTACTATGAATTTTCCTAACTTAGACTCATCAATAGCCTATGTGATTAGTTTAGCTTATCTGAAGCACAATTCTATCGACTATAATTGAGAAATAGTTTGAAATCGCCACACATCAAGGATGGTAAAGAGATCATGAAATATCTTTCAGGATAGTACGAATTATATATGGTTTAAAATATCGATGTTGACAAAAATCTCAAAATCTCAAGTTCTACAAAAGTATCAATGAAAATATCAATAAAATATTTGATGTCGATGAATAATTTTAGAAAATTGTTTTTAAAAAGTAAATTAAAAAATAAACATTTAATGCCTTTTTAAAACAAGTTAACATATTTATTATTATATATTGTATATACATATCTAGTAACATTTTCTTTTTCAATATTACATGAATTTTTTCTGATATAATGAAAATTGATGTTGATTCACTCCCTAGGTTAATTTCAAACTCACGAAAATGTTTAAATACCGACAAAAAAATGACATGGCTACGAAAATTTAATACTTTGCTATTGAAGTCAGATTCTCCTCCTCACTGTTAAGTGAAGTTAAATTGACATCAGTTAGTCAAGCGAGGAGACCACACGTGAATCGTAACCTCGATTAGGAGTGTACATGGATTGAGTTGGGAGAATTTTTTGGACTGACCTGGAAATTCGGGTTGGCTACCCGAATTGGGTCTTCAACCCAACTCTCAAAATTCGGGTTAGGTTGGGTAGTCGGATTATTTATTTTTTCTTTTTTATACATTTTGTTATTAATTTAAAATACTTAAATTTGTCTACAACGCATATTAATAACTAAAATTTCATAAAACTAAAATTTTTTATATCAAAATCCTAGGTATCTATTAAAATTTCAAACAAACATCATAAAAATATATATGACTTATAATATTTATAAGTTATAATATATATATGTGTGTATGTATATTAATAAAAATTGTAACAGGAACCTAATCCAACCTAGCAATTCAACCCAATCCAATTCGAAATTAAGACTAACTCAACTCAACCCTTACAATTTAGGTTGGATAGTCCGGATCGTTTTGGTTATCGGGTTATTTGAACGCCCCTAATCTCGATAGCTCGCATGCCAGTAAACCAACCCCAATTTTATAAGCATTAAATTGTTTTATTTATGATGAAGATCGATAATTTTATTATTATTATATATATATATCTATATCTATACTATATTAAAATGGACCAAGAGGAGAGAACTTTAACTTCCCTCTTCATCCCTAACCTTTTCAACAAATATCATTTTACCCTCACACCCCTTCATGTGATCTCACGCACCATTTATTCTTTTCTTTTTCTTGTTCTTTTTTCTTTTAATTTAATTTTACATCCCTTAGGCCATTAGAGATTTCAAACAATCCTATTTTTTTCACATCATTTCAAACTTTTTTTTTTACCTCTTATTAGTTTTTTTCATTTAATTTTACATTCCCCTTTTATCATTAGATCTTTCAACTATTTTATGTTGTTCTAATATACTTTTTTTTCTCTCTCTTTAATTTGTATTGCTAAATAATTAGTAAATTAAAATTTAAATCATTTATATATATCTTTTCACAAATACAAATTCCTTCACACAATAACTACGTATCTCTATTTCTTACATCATTTCACATAATAAATACATATATTCTGTTGTTTTTTTCCCAAACTTCATTTTATTAGAGAGTTTTAAGTATTCCAGATGAAAATTAAAAAATTTTGTTCTCGATAAGAGAATTTATAAATTTATTTTGTTGGATAAAAATTAAAAGGATATGGTGCAATTTTAAGAACGTGTAATTTTTTTCAATAGAAATGAGATATTGATAACTTATTTGGAGAAACATGTAAATACCAACTCAAAAAACTATTCGAAGGATTTTCTCCAAAATCAAAGGTTAGCAAATTGTATTGTTAATTTTTTTTCTCATATGATAATAATAATTTCAATTATGCTAAATATTAAACTTTAGAAATGTTAAAAACAAATCAAATTGAATCAAGATCAGTATCTAACCATTTTTTTTTGTTTTGTTTTTAAAATTCAAGAAGATACCATTGTTTACTAATTAGTTATTTAAGAGCACATATAAATATAATTTAAAAAACTATTTAGAGTTTTTCCTTCTAAAAATTCATAGATAACTTAATCGATAACCTTTTATGTTCATTCAATTTTTTCTACATAAAGAAGATTATACAGATGAATAATTCTATTTTGTTTTGTTTTTTTAATGAAATAATTATTTACTAATATATTATTTAAAAATACATAAAAATATAATTTAACAATTCATTCTAATGAATATTTATATTATTTTAAAACTATAATTCACTATTATTATTATTTTGTTCATTTGAGTCGAATTCAATGTTTACGGTTAATACTTTGAAAAAGTAAAAAATATCATTTAAAGTAAAATTTAAAAGAATTGAATATTAGTTTCTTTATTTCCAATTGTCAAACATTTTATTGGAAAAAAAATAATAGATGAATTTATAAAATTTTACAATGGTCTAGTAAATATGACATAGTTTCATATAAAAAAGGATCAAGTATACACTGGTATTAAAGTTTTTTATAATTTAATTTTACTCAAAATCATTTATATGAAAATCAAGTATACACAGCTATTAAAGTCATTGATAATTTAATTTTACTCAAAACTATTTAAAATTATAAATAAAAATATCTTACTTCAATTTATCTTTTTAATTATTTTTAAATATCATGTCTAATATCTAAAAAAATTATATTCGTTCAACATTTTGTATTTCACTCCTTGAAATAATTATGCTTCCAACATTTTTAGCTACATCCAACACATTTTATATTCATTATAAATTAATAAAATAAAACATATGTATAATTTTAGTCATTATATATTTCACTATTTTTAAATTTCAGGTTAAATATTTACTATTTAAAATTTGTTAAAAGATTATTTAAGAAATTATCTTCTACAGATTTTAACTCCGATGCATCGCACATGTCTAACTAGTTATTTAAAAAAGGGTAAATTTAAAGTTTTACATCCCCCATTTTTAATTAGCTATCCTACTTGACAGCTAACTAAGAAATATAATCCAATTTAGTTTGACTTTAGTCTTTGTTTGTGTGGGTAATGGTAAATTAAAAAACAAAAAAAAAAAAGCTTGTTGTTTTAAAATGATTGTAGGGAATTTAAATAATGTAAAAGGAAGTATTACTAAAGAAAAAAAATGGGTCCACTAGATAGATGATTCAAAAATTAGGCAAAAAATGTGAAATGACTCATTTTTTTTTTTTTTTTAAAATATCAAATGACCATTTTTTTTGTCAAATTCGAGTGAAATTACCAAGATATACTCGCGCGCATGTGAAAAAGCAGTCCCCCACTTGCTCTCGCTCATCTTGCTCTCGTTTCTTTTTTCACTCATAAATCACTGTCTCCCGCTCTCGCTCATCTCACTCTCTCGTCTTTTTTCACTCACAAACACTATATGTTGTCCTTGTTCGTCTCGCCCTCTCTTCATTTTCTCACTCATAAAATCATTCCTCTCTCTCGTCTCTTGTTTATCGAAGTTGGTCGTGTTGGAGCTGCTCTCGTGGACTCATCATGTCGGAGAAGAAGAAGAAGACATATAGAAAAGAAGAAGCCGGAGAAAAAGAAGAAGACAGACAGAGAAGAAGCAGGAGAAGAATTAAGAAGACGACATGTAGAGAAAGATTTCTCGTACTAGAGAAGAAGAGAAAAAAGAAAAAGAAGGACAATATTATAACGTCATGTGGTCATGACATCAACAAAGTGACATTTAATTCTTTAAAAATTGGGTCATTTGTTATTTTAGATCTTTAAAATGGATCTTTTTAGAATTATCTAAAAAAAATGTGGTCCATAAATATTAAATAAACTTATTGCAGGTCGGTAAATAAATGTCAATAGTTATTAATGCTTTATTATTATTATTATTATTATTATTATTGGTGTTGTCAGTACAAATAACAAAGATAACAAAAACAGACAAATTATGAGGTAATTATGTCTCTATAAACAACTTCATGCACTCATATCAACAAGTTCATGTGGAGTAGACATTGTTTTGTTTCATATTTGTTGCGATGCGGTAGAGTATCTAATTTTATGTAATAGCATTTTACTATGTTAATTACTTAGTTTAGGTTTATTTCTTTATGTGTAAGCTCATGGGCTTCTTTTAGTATCACTAAAAGAATTTCGGACTTTAATGTCGATTGAAAAAAATAAAATTAGATATATAATGTCGGTTAAAAAAAAAAGATCTTCAATATCGGCTTTAAACCGACATTAAAGGTGTAATTATTTTTTTTCTTATTTTATTAAAAAAAAATAAAGGTACACTACATTTGCGCCCGACCGCCTCCTTTCATATTTACCTTATCGCACGCACCCAGCCTCCATTTCTCTCTTACCCAAACCTTAACCGATCTCCTTCACCGTCTGTCTGCCCGTGGTTGTCCATCGGCCGTCCGTCGGTCTCTGTCACTCTCCATCAAGTTTTCCATCTGTTGTGCTTCAGTCTCCAACCGTCGATCCGAGAATGTCGGGCTTTAAGGCTTTGGCAGTCCGTCGGTCGTCCATAGTCCGTCGAGCTTTAAATCAGAAATGATACCATCGACCGTCCGTTGGTCCCCATCGATCCGAGCGACCATCACTTCCGATGGAGTTGTGGGTTTCTGATTTTTTGTTTTTTTTGTTTACATTACATTTTCAATCGAATTTTTTTGCTTTAGAGTTTCTGATTTTGTTGTTTTTTTGTTCCATCACTTTCGGTGGAGTTGTGAGTCTCTGCCAGTGAGTCCGTTAGCCATCACTTCCTGTGGAGTTCTGATTTTGTTATTTTTTTGTTCCATCACTTTAGAGTTTCTGATTTTGTTCCATCACTTCCGTTTATTTTACTGCTTCTGTTGAACAAATGAATTGATGCCTAATTGAGTTCATTGTCATTTATTTTACTACTTCTGTTGAACAAATTGGGGTTCAATTTGAAAAATGGAGTAACCCATCCCAGTACTCTTGTTGTTGTAGTTTTACTTATACATGGTGGAACCAATGTTATATAGTTAAAATTTAGTATCTATGATTTGTAATTAGAAGTTAATCCCTATAATTTAGATGCTTGGTTTTCTACAATTGATGCAGCGCTCAAGTTTCTTCACATAATTTATGTAAATATCTTGGAAGGTGGAGATGTAGCCATTTTTGCTATTAAATTTTCGTGCATAATACTTGAACCTTTTGCTAAATTTTTGTGGATTCACCTAACCAAGAAAACAGGATTTCACAATTTTGTCAATAAGCTTTTGAAACGTTTACTGCAATTACTGTGTGATATAAGCCTTAAAGCTGATGGATGTAAGCATTGTTGGACAAGAACATTGATGAAGTTACTTGAAGAAGTTCTATCTCATGCTTTGTTTCATACTGTGCATATCCCATACAGTAAAATAGTAACTTTCAGAACCTAAAACTGAAATGTTGTATGATTTAAGATTGTACTCATACTTTTTTTATTGTGTTGTTGTTTTCAAAGAAGAAAGAGGCAAAATTTAATTTCATATTAGAGAAATCTCTTTTTCCAAATACTATAGGTCTTGAAGAACATCGCTCGGAGAAGAACAAATGTTTAGATGTGTAAATCCTAAATTTTGTTATGTGTAAATTCTGATCTATTGATTGATTGTTGGATATTTAGATTTTGTTATTGCTCCATAAAACTACATGTTAGATTTGTGATATGTTTCCATATGTTAGGTATTTTATTCATTGTTAGCTTTTCTTGAAGTATTTATAGAAAGAGTCTAACTCTAAGGACACAGTTTATTGTGATATTTGTTTGGATTGATGAAATTTTGAACTTTGCTGAGTTTTTATTTTTTTGGCTTTTCTTTTCATTGATAGGAACTGAGTCCTTGATATTGACTCATACAAAACACGGTCTAAGGACACAGTTTATTGTGATATTTGTTTGGATTCAATACTTGATTTTGAGTGAAGTTTTTCATTTGTTAGATTCAAGTTTGACGTGTAAAGTTAAAGTTTGATTCTTGGGGATTTGGAAGGAAGATAGGAAGATTGCATTGGACGTGTTTTATGAAGGTTGACAAGTGGAGAAGGTGCACCCAACACAAAAAGAACTTAATAACAACATTAATAATAAGTACAAGCTAATATTTATAAGATGCTTATCTTAAAAGTCTATTTGTTCTAAATTTGTTGATGTTGCATATTTTACAATCATAATTTTATGCTTTTAAATTTTCCCTTGTTATTGTTTTTTTTTTTTTTGTAGATTAAGTTGCATATTTTACAATCATGGATAAGTCATGGATGAAAATGAATAGAATGTCAGCTGAGTATGGTTTAGGGGTCGAGATGTTTATTAAAAATGGTCTACAACATTCAAATATACCGAATGTCATGAGTTGTCCATGTTTGAAGTGTGTGAATGCAAAGACTCTAGATGTGAACAAAATAAGAGACCACTTATTTTTTAATGGTATAGATCAAAGTTATCAAACATGAATTTTTCACGGTGAATCATTACCAATTAAGAGAAACAATGAAAATGTGTCTACTAGTGAAAGAGACGAAGTTGATGAGGATGATGTTGATGTTGATAACACAATTGGAATGTTTGAGGCTGCATACAATAACTATTTTAGTTAAAAATCCGACAATTTTGAAGAATTATTAGGTGATGCGAAGAAACTATTGTACCCAAATTGTAAAACTTTTTCCAAAATATCTACATTGGTAAAGTCATATAATTTAAAAGCTAAATTTGGATGGAGCAATAAGAGTTTCACTGAGTTGTTGGAATTAATTCATGACATATTGGTCCTAATGAAATTCCAACTTCTACTTATGAAGTAAAAAATATGTTGGGTACTCTTGGAATGAAATACGAGAAGATTCATGCATGTAGAAATGATTGTTTCTGTTTAGAAAAGAACTCTCTAATGCAAATGTATGCCCCATTTGTGGTATGTCAAGATGGAAGCTTTAAAAAATTTAAACGAAAGGGCTAAGAACAAACAATTTGTGGCCAGAGTTTGGGTCAGAACCTAGAAATCTTCGTCTTGCTCTTTCGACAGATGGGATAAATCCACATGGAGATCTTAGTAGTAGATATAGTTGTTGGTCAGTGATGTTAGTGACGTACAATCTACCTTCATGGTTGTGCATGAAGCGAAAATTTTTGATGTTGACTGCACTAATATCTGGTCCTAAACAACCGGAAAATGACATAGATGTTTATTTAGCTCTATTAGTAGATGACTTGAAAAAACTTTGGAAAGATGGGGTAGAATGTTACGATGCATATGAAAAACAATGTTTCATGCTTAAAACCATTTTATTATGGACCATTAATAATTTTCCTGCGTATGGTAACTTGTGTGGTTGTACGGTTAAGGATATCATGCATGTCCAATTTATGGAGAGAATACTTCATCCACTTATTTACCAAAAGGGAAGAGGATGGCATATCTCGAGCATCGCAAGTTTCTACCCCGCCATCATCCATATAGGAAACAAAAGAAAGCTTTTAATGGCGCACAAGAATTAGAATTTGGTCCAGAACCATTAAGTGGAGAAGAAATTCTTGCAGAAATAAGTAAGTATCAATATTCATTTGGTAAGAAAAGTATCAAATAAAAGAACAATGGAGATAGCACTTCAACTTATTGGAAGAAAAAATCTATTCTTTTCGAGTTAGAATACTGAAAGTATCTTGACATGCGACATTGTTTAGACGTGATGCATATTGAAAAGAATGTATGTGCAAATCTTATTGACACATTGCTTGATATTCTTGTAAAACGAAGGATGAAATAAAGACTCGATTAGATTTGGTGGAACTGAACATTAGATCAGAGTTAGCCCTTCAAGTAGGAGAGAAAAAAGTCTTTTTACCTCTCGCATATTATACATTAACACAAGCTGAGAAATTGAGCTTTTGTAAGGTACTATAAGAAATTAAAGTACCTGAAGGCTATTCCTCGAACATTCAAAGTTTAGTGTCGCTCATAGATTTGAAACTTTATGGACTTAAGTCGCATGACCATCACGTTCTTATGCAACAATTATTACTGGTAGCCATTCATGATATTTTACCCAAACCTGTAAGACTTGCAATTACTCGCCTATGCTTCTTCTTTAATGCTATATGTTGCAAGATGATCGATTCATCTCAGTTAAAGTGTATGCAAGAGGATATCGTTGTCACTCTATGCCTCTTAGAGAAGTATTTTCCTCCATCATTCTTCACAATAATGGTACACCTTGTAGTGCATCTCGTAAGAGAAGTTGAGTTTTGTGGACCTGTTTATTTGAGGTGGATGTATCCTTTTGAACAATACATGAAAATTAAATTAGCTGAGGTTTATGAAGGTGAAGATTGTCTCACCGAAGCATTGGGTACGGAAGAACATTGGGACGTGTTAGAGAAATGGGTGATTTTGTTTCCCATTCTCAATATTTCAAATTAGTAAAACCAAAGTCCTCAATGAGCTAAAAAATTGAAGGAGGTTTCTAGTAAAAAAAATGTTCGACATGGTAAAGTGTCAAGAAAAGAACTCACAACAGACAATCTCATCAGTCCAAATCATCTGTTGGAAATGTTGCACTAAGTGCATCTGAAGAAGATACTGAGAAGATGTTTAAAGAAGATTTGGAGTAATTTATTTGTTGTGACTTTTAAATTTTAATCATATTGACGTGCTTAACCATGCATGACATAAGTTCTTTTAAATTTGTTAAGGGGACACCATGCCACTTGGCTATAGGAACTGTAGATAATTATGTTGCAGTAGTCAAACATTTGGTGATGATGTGTCATGCTTAACTGTTAAAGTTCTGATTGACATTGTCATTGGAGAAGATTTGCCTATACCAATTCCTGTGAAGGGTAAAATAGAGTTCTTAAAGCAAGCAATAGGCAACTTCGTTAAAATGGCCTCGTGAACTTGTAGTTATGATTGAATGAGAAAAAAATATGTCTCTTTTTCAGTATATGAGTTTGGTTATTTATTATTTTTCCTACTTCGAATTTTTGTAACTTTGGTTATGGTAGGATCATTCACCAATTAAGAGCTTCAGCCAGTCCTCAAAATATACTAACGCCAATTTACTATCAAACTATTGAACGGACATGCCATGCATAACATGAATGATGTAGACATGATCCGTATCACTTTGACGAGCATATATTTGGAAGAGACAAATTATTTATTTAGGCCGCGATGATCTGATCCAAATTGCAATATGGCTTGAAATAGGCTACATGTGTATTTTGACAATACATTGCATAAGTATTACTCATCTAGATTCACTCATAGTATACTTTGTTTCATGTTTATAAATAATAACTTTTATTTTGTTAGGTATCTTTGGGATGAATATGGTCGTGATATTATGAAGAAGTTTTTATAATTGATCAAGCAAGAATATTGCCACACGTGAAGCCTCAAGATATCCGATCCAGAAATTTAGTCAATAAACTAGAATTGGCTATTTAGA